>NC_056725.1:1062414868-1062437349 GCF_019279795.1 Protopterus annectens | reverse complement strand
CTGGCGACTCCCTCTTTTCTAACATCACATCCAAAAAAATGGAATACTCTGCTCCATAACATAGTATCCCAGTCTTCTTTAACAGCGTTTAAACAAATGCTGAAAACACATCTGGCAGATACTTGGCTGTGTTCCTGCACCATTCCTGACTAGACTACCCTCTATGTCTGAACCTATATAACCTACCTGCATTAACTTAACTCTAACCTCAGTATTTCAAGACTTTGTTTTCTCAATTTCAGCTTATTTTGCTATACCAAACACCTACTAGGCTAAATACTTTAGTGTATAATGCTTCTCGGACCAAAACTTATTATCCAAAATACAAAAGGAGTTTTATTATATCTTTACAGATGTGTCTACGTATTTTGTTGATACCTAAATCTGCAACATGGGATTTTCCCTGACACCTAAACATGTAACCCCTAAACTGCCTCTAGTGTTGAACATTCTTTACTCACTGTACTGTACATTGTATATTATAATCTTTCTTATATTTTCCAAAATGTAATTGAATTGTACTATATTTTGTACTTAGTGTCAACTGTATTGTACATTGTATGTGTCATAACTGTAACACAACTTGTAATTGTATCTAATTTTGTATCTTGTATGTGAAGCTTATCTCCCCGGGCCTCCACTGAAAAAGGACCTTTGTCCAGTCAGACTTTCTCCGGTTACCAAATGTAAACTAAATAAAATAAAATAAATAAATGACCTTCTAGAAGAGAACCACTGGCTCTAGCCCTACTGCATGGTCTATAAGCTCAAGACCAGTCTTCTGCACTTAAGTGGCTATAGTCAGGGTGAGGGTGATTCTTCAAATTAAAGGTCTGGAGGGTCAAACACCATATATACAGTTCAGAGTTGCAGTCTTTTTGTTGATAGAGTCATTGTAGAGTGGTATAGTAGTTATTCAAACATTTTTCTCAAGCAAGTAGTATTTTTGTGTGTTGCGGGCACATAGTAAAGTCTCTAAATAGCTGGAAAAACATGGACCTGTTAATACTGGCCCTAAAATCAACATATCTTTTAGTTGCTTAAATGCTTGTTCTGCTTCATTTGTCCACTTAAACTTCAAGGAAAACTTAACCTTGATCAGACCGGGGGGGCAAGCAATGGTAAGAAATTCAGGTCTACATTTATGATAATCACTAGCTAGGCCTAGAAGAGCCTTAACCTGTTTTTTAGTGACTGGCATGGAACAGTTTTGTACTGTTTCACCCATCTTTTCCTATGGTTTCACTATCCCACAGCCTATTACATAGTGAGACATGATCTTGCCATGCCTAACTTGCACTTGTCTGGGCTAGTAGTTAACTCCCTTTTGATGTAGAAAATCTAATAATGCTTGAACTTTAGGGAGATGGCATTCCTAATTTTCATAAAATAGCATATCATCCAGGCAGGCTGTTTGCTATCTGGTATGAAGCCTAAGAACTTTGCCCATCAGCCTCTGGATTGCTGCAGGTGTCTGTGGGGGACTCCTAGTGTGGAAAATGCTGATTTTTTTTTCCTTAGCATTCAGGGTAAGTAGAATTCACCAATAGCTTTTGGCTTATTTCAAAGTGGAGAGGAACCTAACCTTGCACAGTTTTTCAATCAGTTTGTATAAATGGAGTATTTAGGTATGCACTTTAATTTTCTGAAGATATTAAAAACTTATAGACCCATCAGGTTTAGGGAACAGTACAAGAAGGCTATTCCATTCACTTTGAGATTCTTTAATGACCCCATGTGTAAACTTTTTCTGTACCTCTTCTTTAATTGCTTGGCATTTCAAATGTAATCTCTTAAAAGCCTTATTTTTCTATGTTGTGTTGGATTAAATAAGTTCTACCAGGCGGCACTGAGAATTTTCCTTAGTAAGCATTCCTTTTCTTCTTGTTTCTGAGACTTTGATTATGTTTCCCTATTTTGACTGAAGCATATGCTGCGCTAACCTTAATTTCTTCTGCAAATATATGGACTACATAAATTTTAGTTTCTCACCAGTTTTAGAATATTTACGTGATATACCTGTTTTGACTAGTTGCATCACTGTATAATTTACTTCAAATATATTTTTTCTACAGTTTCAAAAGGTCCTTTTCACTTTGCATGGAAATTATTTTCAGCAGTGATTACCAACACAGGTACTATATTTCCTAGCTTGAATTCTCTTGAGTTGACATTCTTTGTTATATAATCTCTGTTTTGTCAACTGTGGTCATTCCATATGTCCTTTATCTAGTGTCATTACAGTTCTTAACCTGCACTGCAGGTCTGTAAAATACTCTATTACACTTTTAAATGGGGTGTTTTCATCCTGTCAAGTTTCTTTTGCTATATCTAGAAAACCACCGGGATGGCTATCAAACAGTGGTTCAAATGGAAAAATACACACATTATTTCCTCCTTTGTACAGAGGAATACAACAGACATTACTAACTTTAGATCTATAGCAATCTTAACCCCCTCTCCAAAATACTTGAAAATCTATTTAAAAATAACTGCTAAACTATCTTCTAGAGGAAGAACTCCTCTCCCCAACACAACATGGCTTCTGTCCTCCCCATAGTACTAACACTGCACTTCTAACCTATACAGATACTATCAATAAAGTTAGAGATAACAGCAAACTAGTCTCTTCCTTATTTCTAGATTTGTCTAAACCCTCCGACACAGTTTGTCACAGCAAACATCTATTTCAAACGTCATCATTAGGTCACTCTCTCTCCTTCTCTCAGTCCACCCTTTAATGGTTCAAAAACTATCTATCCAATAGGTTATCAGTCAGTAAAATAGCACTCTACTATCTCTCCATACCTCCTAGTTACCGCTGATGTACACAAGGCTCTATACCTGCTACCCTACTCTTTAACATTCTTACCAATACCCTCTATACATCCACACAACAGGCCTTCTTAATACAGTACACATATGACTCCACATTCATTTGCACATCTGACAACATGACACGCCTCCAAAAAACTACTCAGGAAGCTGTAACAGCAACTGAAACATAACTTTCTAACTCACAACTCATATTCAATCTGACAAAAACTAACTACTTTTTCCCAAAAATCCCACTCCCATAAGAAACCAAATTTAAAGTCCTATACCTTGCTAATACAACCATGGAAGTCACTTTTCATAGCAAATTTTTTAGGGATGATACTGGATGATAAACTTAAATTTGACATGCATATACACAATTACCAAAGAAAAAATAATCAAAACCTAGGGATGCTTTACAGAGCCAAAAATGTTCTCACCAATGCAACTAAAGCTACACTTGCCACTACTTATCTCCTCCCCACACTTCTTTATGGTGCTCCGATCCTTCCTTACTTATCTTCAGGTATCACAAAAATCAAAACTTGGGCAATGCTATAAAGAGTTGCTAAATATGCTGCAAATACCACCTTCAGAACTCACCACTGTATAGCACTAAAAAGCCTAAATTACTTACAACTACCCCATCAATTAACATATATGTAGCTTCTTAGCACGTATAAAATTCTCTAGACTCCATCTGCTTGTCCAGCACTGAATAACATTCTATAAGACTGCATTCCCAGTCGGTCATTACAATCCAGTGACCAAAAACTCCTGTCTGTCCACAAACCTATGAAATCTGATGGGTATTGCCTGTTCTGAAACCATGTTGCTAAGGCCTGGAACTCCTTACCTGTATCCATCAAGTTAATACCCTCCCTCTCATCCTTCAAAACCACTCTGAAAGAACCTTCCTAGCCAAAAGATGGCACTGTTCTTGCTCAACACCAGGGAAAATTATATCCCTAAATATGAACAAATACCTCTTCAAACCTTACATTTCCTTACTCTACCTTCTTCACACTTCCTTACTTCTATTAATTTCGCTCTCTGGATTTGTCTCGAAATATACCATAAGCCTGCTTTTCTCTCACTTCATATTGCATTTCCTGTTTGTATTATACTAACTTACCTTTAATTTCCCTATCAACTGGCTAAAATTTCTCTGACTGTTTGATCATTATCATATAACTTGTATCTATTCTTAACCAATGTTTCCATATTATATCTAATTTGGTATAATTATTTAAACTGTAGTTATTTTTTGTATTATTTTTAATGACTGCAAAATTATTGTTCTTAAAATGTTTTGTAATATTTTGGAGCTTTTCTCCCCAGGCCTCCACTGAAAATAGGCTCCTACTCAGTTGAACTTTCCCAGTAATCAATTGTCAGTAAATAAATGGCGTGAATCCTATTGAGGATTGGGGTACTTCTCTTACAGCAAGGAGAAGACACGAAAGCATCTGATCACAGCTTCTCTCATTCAGCTCTGTAGCCTTTTTTAATGTAGACTTTAGACTTGCATGAAAGTACACAACTACCCCATCGATCTGAGAGTGTATACAGATGTCCTTAGTTGTTTCACTTAAAACATTAGGAAAGTTTGTATTTGACTCTGGATACAAATGGGGTGCTTTGGTAGTAAGAATCTTTTAGGGATTTCCAACCCTAGAAAACAGCAGCACTCATTCTTTTGCTATAGATTTGGCATTGGCCCTTCATAGTGGTTTTGATGTCCAATTACAATATAGATACCACCACTATTGTAATGTATGGAGGACAGAGGCTACACTCCTCATATTTACTCATCTGCCCACAAGTAAATGGTCACGAGATATTCCACGTGTACTAAACACATTAAAATATAAAAAGCACATAAATATAAGTCACGAAACAATTCACAAAGTGCAGTATGGTCTCAAGAGAATGCAGTAAATATGCACTGTTCCTCTGGATATGTGTCTCCCTCATCTACATCCAAGAACAGCATTCACATGGAAATCCCACAGAACAATATCAGATTTATTCAAACTTTCTACCCAGAGACATATCTTAGTTCCTTTTGTGCCTTCTAGTTCTACATCTTTTTCTCTACTGAGGCCATATATTTCTGGCAATAAAGGTTGAAGTCTCCCTCATATCTTCCATAGCTTTTGGAACTGAAAAAAGTTTTAGTGAATTGCTTGTCACAATTCCCCCCACTCCTGTTTCTTCTAATCCTTTATTCTCTCAGTCTCCTTTTTCCACTAACTCACTATACTCAGTTTCTTCCCTTGCACGATTTCTCCTTCTCTAATTATCATCTCACACCTTTATCTATTCATGTTCGTATATAATGTCATCACCACACCTGATATAACAAGTGCTCACTGTAATTAGTCCCTTCATGACAATGGTGCACTCTACTTTGTCCCATGAATCATTTCCTTGTCATTTTCATTTACTTATGTTCACAGTGACAGTACACCTTCACCCAGATATACTTCTCTCATTTTGCATCGCTGCTATAATTCTTATTGTTCTCACTTGTTCCTTCACCTTTAGCCATCATTCCCTCTTTCTGCCTCATTATCTGTACAGTGTTTGCCATAGAAAACTAAATTCTGACCACAACCATTTCAGTCACCTCCTATTCTCCCTTTATCCATGGTTAGCCTTAGCCATAAGCCAACTAGGTGGCCACCTAGGGCACCAGTCTGCCAGGGAATCTTACATAAGTTTTCTATCCAAAACTTGTAAAAGTCCCCTTGAAAAAGTAAGAAATGTACCCTGTAAAGAAAGCACCATACACATCTCTCAAATGTACTGCTGTTTGCTGTATTATTCCTAATTTTCAGCCTTCACTCACATGTTGTCATGATGACCTGATGTGGCCCCTTTACCTCACACTTTGTGTGCTTTCAGCAGAAGTACGTGTCAGGGGGTAAGGCTCATTCAATGAGCTGGGGATGAAAAGCTGCAAGAGCCAATACAGAAAGCTTGTTTATTAGGAATGAATGGAAAAGAAGAGGGTTGGCTTATAACTTTCTGCTGTGGATTTAATTTAAATCTCAATGGAATGTTGCACTCTGTCTCATTATTTCAGAGTTACATCCTCCAGTGCTGCTGTTATTGTTTGCACATTCTTCTGGCATTGTAGCACTATTGACAACTGTGCAAGACAACTTCTGGGAGCTGCAGGAAGAAAATAACTAACTGCTGTTGTTTGCTTGTTATTCTGGCTTTCCATAATTAATGTGATTTGTGTGAAGCATTTTGGACTACTTTAATGTGTAAAAAAATGGGATACATTGCATAGCTATCATTTTTTATCAAAACAGACATAAATTATACACAGAAGAGACTATAACTGCTGGGCGGGTCTGGGGGCTGTCTATAGATAAAGTATATATATATATATGTATATATATATATATATATATATATATATATATATATATATATATATATATATATATATATATATATATATATATATATATATATATATATATATATGTAGGTGTGTGTCTCACACTCTCTCTCTGCATGTATATATATATATATATATATATATATATATATATATATATATATATATATATATATATATATATATATATATATATATATATATGGGTATACTTTTAAATCACAAAATGTCACTATACCAAACCTCATAAGATCGAGACTAAAATACCGAACGCTCAGAATCCTGAAAGTTTCAATGATCAAGCTTCACATTTTTGAACCTGCTATATGATGAAGCCATGAAAGGAAAGTAATATTCATACCGATAGTGGCATAAATATTCATTAAGTACTCATAGTTAGCTCTCAAGATAGTGCGATCTCAGAGTTCGTATATTTTAATTGCAGGGGGTGTGGGGGGATGCAGACTGGTGGCTTTTTCTCTATATACAGTGTAATATAGACTCCTTAGGGGTGATCTGTGCCTTGCTTATAGGGCTATAAAAGGTCCATTAGTCCAAGGACACTTACACCTCCAAAAATCAATCAGTCCTATTAACACTAGGGCTGCAGAGCTAAATTAACTCCAACAAATAAATAAGACAATGAACAAATCAGAAGAGAACTGGGTATACCCCCCCTAGCAAGGCCTAAGGATTGAAAGAACACACCAAGTATATTCTCCAAATCTCACCACCAAGACCTACACTAGAAAGGATTGAAAAACTTCAACAGAAAGAATTTTTATTAATGAAAATGTCGCAGAAGGGAGAAGGGCTCAAAATGGGATAGTAGAATTTTTATTGAAAATGACTATTATGGAACTACAAAACAAAACAAAAATAAAAGAGTAAATTCATACCAGTCATGACGGGATGTAAAAAAGCTGGACTGAGCTTTAAAGTAATATATCCCAAACTCTTTACAATATTTTCTAAGTGACACAAAGTTTATATATATATATATATATATATATATATATATATATATATATATATACACACACACACACACACACACACACACACACACACACACACACACACACACACAGAAAGAGAGAGACAGGACAAGCCCCGAAAGAACTTAAAATTTTGATCAGAATGCAAGCAGCTTTTAGACAGGGGAAAAGCAATGGCTAACCATCTGGTAGTAACTATACTTCCAATGTCAGAATAGAAACATGTCAGGAAAACCTTTTCCGGTGCTCTGAAGGAAATTGGCTGACAGATAGAAATAATATTAGAAAAGTGCCAAATAGATAAGAAGTGATCTTGAATCAAATCATGTCTCAGTTACATGGGAACCAGAAGAGCTGGGGGGTAGACCAATTGTGATTCAGAATCAATGGAAGAACTGAAAAGTATAACTCCCAGTAAGTATATATGTTGCTAAACTTGCGATCATTATGGGGAAAAGAAATGGATGGGAGATACAGGAAAAGAATAACAAAACTAGGAGATAAGATACTTCTACATATTATTAGTTTTCTCCCGACAGTTTCAAGGTTTGATAAAAAATGCAGTCTGATAAAGTAATATTTTTCAGACAAAGATCTGAAAACTCAGGGCAGCTTTGTAGGAGGACAAAGTTATCATGAGTGCCTAAGAATCCAAAATGTTACTTAACTGATTAGCAGTTCTCATAATTTTAATTACTTTTAGTACAATAAGTAAGTTGAACTAAAGAAATGAGTGGAATTTTTTTTTTTTTGTTTAAACTATTTGGAATTGCAATACATGATGAAAACTGGTAAAGTTTAAGCTTGGAACTATGTACAAAAGTTTTCTCACTTTTCTTGTTTTATACACAGCTTTCCAAGCTGAAGGGTGGTGAGTTTTTCTCAGGGTTGGCGGAGCTGTTGATAACACTGGGTAGTGTATGGAAGCTCAGCTGGCATAAGCTGATGCAACTAGGGTTTCTAGAAATTCAGTTACAGGCTGTCTATGTGGCTCGTTGAGGTTGCTCTTGTGAGCAGCCCTGGACAGATAAAGTATTTGGTTCTTAAAAGGATAATTACAACAGAGAATTAATAAGCATTGTAAAATGTAATAGGAAGGAAATAATCAACATTCGTAGAGCGCTCTACTTCAGAATTAATGGCAAATGAACAGGCTGACATAAGGGACAAGAATATAGAGGATTATGATTAGTTTACCGATTATAACCTGCTTATTATTTTATTTTTATTTATTTATTTTACATTTGCTTACTGGGATGGTCCAACTGGGAAAGTGTCCATTTTCAGTGGAGGCCCGGGGAGAAAAGCTTCAGCCTAAGCTTACATAGAAAGACATCACATCAAGTAATACAAATTATAGACAAAAAATGAGTGCTAACACATTTACAGGATAAAAATGTAAAAACAAAAATACATACATAGTATCAAATAGAACAAGACTTCAGACACTTGAATATAGACAAATATATGGTTGAACTTATATATGTGGAGGAATATAACACTAGTTAGGAAATTAAGTAGGGAGAATCACTTAGGCAAACTGATGCATAGTTAGTAATATTTCCATGGTGAGAGTTGCAGCTAGGAATGTAACTACTTATAGAGAAGTAGTGTTGCTAGAAGGGATATGTTAACAGAGTTAGTACATACATGTGCAAAGCCAGGAGTATTACATGTGCAAAGCCACAATTCAAATAAGTATCTTTTGAGAGATATTTTGAAATAAGATTAAGATTGCTTATGGATCTAACACTATGTAGAAGGGTATTCCAATTTTTAGCAACAAAGTTAGAGTAAAGAGAGTTGCCTGCTGTATTAGATACTTTGGTTATTTGGAGTAAGTCTTTGTTAGATGATCGAAGATTACGAATGTTAGAATAGGGTTGTAGAAGATTTTTTAGGGAAGGGACATTGTCAGGATTGTGCATTATTTTGTTAGCCATTATTAATTGGTTATAGTTCATAACATGAGATAGTTCCAACCAAGAAAGATTTTTGAGGCATTGACAATGATGGGTTGAATGTGTGGAATCTGTTGCAAATTTGTCAATCTTATTGTAACATGATTCTAATTTACTTAGTTCTGACTTTTTGAAGTTGGTAAGTACGAGGGATGCATATAAGAGTGAGGAGAGAAGGTGGGTTCTAGTTATGGCTATTCTTGCAGCGTCTGTTAAGAATTTTTTGTTTATACATTGTTGCAATTTTCTTGTGAACCTTTTTGATTATGTTAGAAATGTGTATGTCAAATTTTAGTCTGTTGTCGATTATGACGCCTAATAGTCTTCTTTATTTTTAGTTTTCTTAATTATGTGTTCAAGACCTGGATGCCAAGAAATTCCCCTCAAGAAGGGAGCTCAAGAGGTGAATTTTGGCATCTCTGTCGAGAACACATAATACAGGATTATAATTGGTGACACAATCATAATTCTTTGTATTGCATGGAGCTTTATCTGTTCCATGTACTATTAGTTACAGGGTGTAAAATCAATGTGTTATGCTGGCTTTCAAAGCTGTAAAACACTTAGCAGACACCGTCAGAAAGCCAGTGTAATTCACTCCATTACATTTACACTCACCTCCATGCTTATTAACAGTCCAGATTTTCAGAGAACGTTCAGATTATTGCTTCATATTTTTGGTCTGTTCCTCACAAAATCTGTGGTTTCCAGACAAACTACTGAGGACTGAAGTCACTAAATAATGACATACATTTGAATTTCAGGGTTCACATACTTGAGAAAATGCTTGCTAACATATCCTATGATTCTAGTCACATTTATGTTTATTACATGAGGTTAGGGGCAAGTTACTGGTATGAACAGCAGGCAAAAACAACATTTTTTGTCCTGCTGCTATCATTTGCTGGTCAGTAGAGGCAGATTATACTGCTGAGTGCTAGACCTGAATGTTAACAACTTAAGCGAGGTTGCTTTACAGTTGTTAAGGTTGGGTCACTTGCCTATCTGGAGCTTAACTGGTTTGTCTATTTCCAAATATCGGAGCATAATCACCACACTCCATGCATTACATAGAGGATTATGAGTGGTTTGCTGATGCTGACTGCTTTATTATCTCTTCAAGACATGGATGACAAGAAATTCATCTCAACTGCAAAGCTCGAGGGGTGAATCTTGGAATCCATATGAAGAGCATATAATATGTTAGCAATCAAATAATTCTTTGTAGTGCATGAAGCGTAATCTGTTCCATGTACAACAAGTTACAGTAAAAATGAAAGAAAAAACATCCTACATTTTTTACCAGCTTTTAGAGTAGTAAAACACTTAGCAAGCGCTTTCAGAAAGGTAGTGTAACACAGTTCCTTATGTTTACACTCATCTTCCATGCCTCTCAGCTGTCCAGATTTTCACAGAATGTCCAGATATTTGCCTCATAAGTTTGGTGTGTCCCTTATAAAGTCTGGTTTTCAGACAAATCACTGAGGATTGAAGACACTAAATAATGGCACATAGTTAGGTTTTAGACTTCATATCCTACAGAAAATCAGGCAAACACACATCCTGTTATTCTACTGACTTTATAAAGTCTGGTTTTCAGACAAATCACTGAGGATTGAAGACACTAAATAATGGCACATAGTTAGGTTTCAGACTTCATATCCTACAGAAAATCAGGCAAACACACATCCTGTTATTCTACTAACTTTGTACGTTTAGAGCAGGACATCATGGGTATGTTACTGACAAAGAGCGGCAGAAACTAATCTTCTATTCTGCCTCCGTCATTTTACTGCCTAGAGCTGGACCTGACCTTAACATCTTCAGCAGGGGGTGCTTAATATTTGTTAAGGTCAGGTTTCATGCCACTCCAGTGCTTAACTGATTTACCATTTTCTGAATATTGGAGCGTAATCAGCGCACTCCATGTACTACATATATTTTATGTATGGGTCCAGGCAAAAAGGTAAAGAGCTAGATTCAATTAAGAACAAGTTGAAAATGCATACAAGTTTCTGGGCATAGAAAGAGAAGTTTGAAGTTAAGGAAATAAATTTACAGTGTATCAGTAATCAGATGCAAACATGCACTTTAACATTGCTTTCTTATTAGTATAAAGGTAGTGCCTTAATTGTCAGTTGTCTGTGTTGAGCATTTGCTCATTCCTTGGAAGTGCATATTTTGTCTTTAGAAATATGTATAGTTAAAAATGTTTTTTTATGTTGTTGGGACATGGGAGGGGATTTTTTTGTTCTATCATTTTTAGTACGGTGTATCATGGAGCTAAATCTGAAAACTATATTGATAAGTTGTAGGAAATATGCCTGCCTGTCAGAATTAATTAACCATATAAACAATGGTGGGAGGAATGTATCAGATAAAGGTACAAAGTTCAAATGTGATAAATACACCCTACATGTCAGCTATATTGAGAATACTGACATGGAATGTCAAAATATGCATTTCTAAGGAATGAGCAAATGCTCCACGCAGGCATATGACAATTCAGGCACTACCCTTTATACTGATAACAAAAACAATGCTAAACAACATGTTTGCATCTGATTACTGATACACTGTAAATTTACAGTTAAAGGTACAAAGTTCAAATGTAATAAATACACCCTACATGATGGCTATACTGAGAATACCGACATGGAATGTTAGTGGCCTTACAAGACCAGGTAAGAGACAGAAGGTGCTTATGCATAAAGGGAAGAGTGAGGTGCAAGGAATAATGTTACAAGAGATGCATTTAGATAGAAGGGAGCTGAAAATATAATTAAAAAATGATTTTTAAGAAAGGTACTGAGAAGAATGCCAGGGACCCAGGAATAGACGGCTAAGAATACTCATACAAAATGGAATGTATCTAATGGTACAGGAGGAAAAAAGGATAAGCAAGGAAGATTTGTATTGACTATGGGCAGTGGGTGGGAAGGAGGAACACATTAAACCTATGTTTATATCTTACCTAAAGCACACACTATAGAATTAAGAAGGGTCTTAATTAAGGTATTACGTTTTCAACAAGGATTTTTATTTGTGAGTAGTTACTGGAATATATTATGCAATACAGAGGATGTAACAGGAGGATCCAGAAGAGAGACTGCAATCAAACCTCTCAAGTGAACATTCCCCACTTTGTGTTTTAAAATGTCCATGTTCCTCACAGGTCCACACTGAAGGGCTCTGTTACACACAAAGTATTAAGAATTCTTTTAACTAATACCCATGGTAAACAACTTGTTCTGGAGGTGGAATCACCACTAGAGTCATTACCAAGTCGTGATCCCACCACTGGGTAATGAATCTATCCATCCAATGCATTTTATTTATATGATTTTGGAGGTTCAAACATTTTTTCAGTATTTGTGTAGCTATTTATCTTGTGAAGATATAACAGCTCCATTAGGATGGAGTCTTTCATGTCATAGGATGCCAGACATAGATCTCCCTGTAAGAATCTATGAGACAGAGTATAGGGTTAGAACTTCTAATCTGTCTTGGAATCTAAGGGTTTCATGCCAATAATGTTTTTCATCAGGAACTTTTGGTGTCTTTGGCATTTTATTCAATAACTGTTTTAATTAGGGGCAGCATACAGAGGGACAATAACATCCATTGACCTAGAAGAGAGACCTTTGAAAAATGAGTTGAGCTTAATAGAGGGATTTCATAATTACTGTTGCAACATGATAATCAAAGATGAGGGGATTCTTGATCCAGGGGCTGAGATCCCTGACTATGTGTGTGTAATCACTGCGGTACTGGCCTAGCTGTAAGTTGTAGATGAAGGTAGTTATCCAAAGGTAACGATGATTTTTTTCACATTTAAAATCCTTTCTGTGTACACCATTGTTTTGTAAGGACTAGTTCTTCTGAACTGCTTCTGTATAAGTGGGGGATGGTCCATGACAACCAGTCTGCAGTCATCAGTGAATTTGGTTAATTATATGTCAGGGTTTATGGTATGTAGCTAAGAAAAATATATACCAAAATGGGGGAAGGGGATCTCAATATTGAGACATGTGTGACTTCACTGTTACTTTCTTACCTTCCAAAATGGCACCTTCCACCTTCATTGTGTGAGTTCTATCCTTCAACCAGTTTGCAATCCATCTTACCACATAAGGGTCTACTTTTATTTTAGTTCTTTTAGCTTGTTTGCAATGCCAAAATGGGATACAGTGCTGAAGGTCTGGACCAAATCCAGAAATGCTGGATAGACTGAATGGCCACTGTCTACTGTCTGTGTAACCTTCTCATAGATGTTTACCAAACTTTGTAGACAGTATCAACCCTTGACAAAATCAAACTGTTGTGAGTCCAGTTCTATGAGATTTTTGGTATTGTAGTTTAAAAGGTCAGATATGATATTATATGATATGATATATGATATGATATATGATATATTCCATGGCCTTGAAAAATAGGCTAGTTAAGCTGATGGACCTGTATTTCCTCAGGACTGTGGTAGGGTCCCCATTGTGGAGTAGCACTACTAAAGCTGTTTTCCTAACCTCAAGGACACATCATGTGACTGGGCCTAAGTTAAACAAAGGTAGAAAGGGTTCAATGAGGACATGTCTGGTGTTATTATATTAGGCATCCAGGTAAAAGGTATGAGTCCATGGAAGTGGTGCTCTTAGTTTTAGAGAGTACAACCAGGACATGTTCCATGGTGATCTTAGGGGATGAGTGCAACTCAGGGATTTGTAGAATTTCAATGACTATTTCTGGAGTAAAATTAGCAGTAAATGGGACTGCAGTTATGTGACTTTTGCTTTTGTTTACTGGGTTTAGCCAACTGGGCTTAGTCATAAACCCCTTTTCAGCAGAAGCCCAGTGAGCAAAGCTCCAGCATATTGCAAATATTTTAAACAGACATGCAGTCATAAACATGAACAGATATTAAATAATATACATTAATATTTTTTTTTATTTATTTTATTTTACATTTGTTTACCAGGAAAGTCCAACTGGACACATGTCCTTTTCAGCGGAGGTCCAGGGAGAAAAACTCCACATTGAAACATACACAAATATGATATATAAGTGGAATAGCTAGGGCACAGCAGATAAAATACTTGCTAGATACAATTAGGACAAGCAGTTGTACATACAGACTAATTAGAGAGTAAGACAGTAATTCTTAACATAATATATAGAATTAGATGATTAAACAGTAAGTAGAGAGACATTGCATCAAATGGTTAAACAATAAGTAGAGAGACATTGCATCACAAACCTTTCTGTATATGTATATAGGGAGACCAATATAACAATTACACAGATTTAGAACACAGTATACTAAGAAATTGAATTGTCGAGTCTTAATATGCCATCACCTTTACAATGTTATAGAAGTATGTAATGTTAATTTGCAAAGAGACGTAGTTGACAGAACAGTCAGTGAGGATGGATTTGTCTGTAAGCGAAACAAAGTAGTAGCATGGTCAGAGGGAGAGGTTAGTCTGGTGCAGAGCAAGGAAACAGCCATTTATTGAGTAAGTGACTTTTTAGTATTGTTTTAAACTGGGCTAGTGATGTAACCATTATAATGTTTTCTGGTAGTGCATTCCAGATTTTACCTATATAATTTGAGAAGAGGGAATATCCAGCTTGGTTTTTGGTTATACTGATTTTTATATGATGTTTGTTAGTGGAATGTAGGGTTCTCTTTAGTGGCATATGGTTGAAATAATACTTGTAGGGCAGGTGTTTTCTCAGGTTCATGGAGGATTTTATGGGCCATGGTTAGCTGAATGTAGTGAAGGAGATGGGGTAGCTCTAGACAGTTGAGTTGTTTGAGTACTATACAATGGTGCACTCTAGCTGATAGGTTTGTAACATATCTGGCAATTTTGTTATAACAAGATTCAAGTTTTGCTAGCTCAGGTTTTTTTTTAGATTTGTGAGTATGGGAGCTGCGTACAGCAATGTGGACATTAAGCGAGATTGGCCAATGGTAGCTTTAGTATTTTTAGTGAAGTAGTATTTGTTCCTAAACAATGTCCCGAGTTTTGTGTGTACTTTTTTATTGTTTGGGTAATATGAAGATCAAATTTTAAGTTGCAATCAATTTCGACTCGTAAACGTTTGGTGTATGGTGATGGGGAGATGATGGTTTTATTTAGTGATACAATGTTGAATTTGTTAGTGGGTGGGGCTAATTTAGTGGGTTGGAAAATCATAAGTTTGTTTTTGGGGGGGTTTAAAATTAATTGAGAGTTTGTAAGCCAGGTCTCAACTGCTAAAAAGGATTGTTGTGTTAGGCTTTGAAGTTCTTGAATTGAGAAAGCAGCACATATCACTGTTGAATCATCTGCATATTGAATGAGGGAAGCTTGTGGGGTTGAGGTGTGGAGGTTATTAGTAAATATAGAAAATAGTAGTAGGCCTAAGGCTGAGCCTTGAGGGACACCTAGAGTCACTGGTAGAAGGGGAGATAGAGTCTGTTGCCAAGAAAATGCTTGCTGGCATCCAGTAAGGTAATCCTGGAACCAGCTGAGGGTAGATTAGCAAAAATTTAGTTCAGAGAGAACATTTAGTAGTTTACTATGAGAAACCATATCAAAGGCATTTGACAGGTCCAGGAAGATCTAGAATACATAATTTCTGTTGCTCCTGTGATAGTTGACGGTATTGGTAAATGACATTAGAGCGGTTGATGTACTATGATATGATCAGAAGCCATGCTGGGTGTTGGTTAGAAGTTTATTAGTATGTAGGTAATTATTAACCTGCATGTGAATGACCCTCTCCAGTATTTTAGACAGTGGCGATAATATTGCGATCGGGCAATAGTTAGATCTGTTGATGATCCACCTTTATGTAGAGGTATGACATAAGGGCTTTTCCAAATGGGAGGGACTTGTTCTGCTATGGATCTATTGATAAGAATTGATCTAGGCTAGGCTATATCATCTACTGTTAGTTTTAGGAAATCGGCATGTAAGTTGTCTGCAGCTAAAGTGGTGGGTTTTAGTTTTTTAAGCAGTTTCTTGATTGTCTCTGTAGCTACAGGTTGCAGAGAGAAGGTGGATTTAGTATTGGAGGAGGCAGTGTTAGTTCTGATAGGAGAGGCAGTGTTAGTTCTGATAGGAGAGGGATTTTGATTGTTGGACAGAGCTAAGATAGTTTCAGTAAAGTATTTATTAAAGTGAGTAGCAATATTGTCTGAATTTTTAGTGGTGGTAGGAGGGTGTGTACTGACTTTGCTTGGAAGAAGTATATTGTTTATTGCTGACCAAAATTTCTGTGGGTTATTGCGGAGTTTTAATTGGATTTCTGAGTAGTATTTTATTTTGTCTTGCTTAATTTGCCACTTTGTTTTATTTCTAAGTTCACAGTAGGTTGGTAAAGTGGGTTGGGACTTTGTTTTGTTGCAGGAGGCCCAAGTCTTGTCCCTAGATTTCAGTAATGTTTCTTTTGTTAGCTATGGGGCATAGTTTGATTTCACATGTATTTTACGGCTAGGGGCCTGACAGTCTAGTATAGACAGGCAGGTAGCGTTGAAGTAATCAATTACCTCCTGTAGGGGAAGAAGTTTCAGAGGGGTCCAGTTACTATGCTTAAGTATAGCTATAAGGTAGTTGGGATTCAGGTGTTTTTTGTTTCTTATCAGTTTAAATATAGTTTATTTACACGGGTTAGTTAGTTTCCTGAGTAAATAGGTTGAGAAGTGGTCACTGAGACTGTCTGGTAGACAGCCCAAGCAGGAGTAGAGGGCTGGCCTATTTGTTAATATCCAGTCTAAAGAGGAGTGTTTGTTGGATGGTTTATTAATCCTAGTTGGAGACTGGATGTGTTGTGTGAAGCCATGGAGGTTGATACAATTTTTGGGGTTTGTGGATTTGCAGTCTAACCAGTCTACATTGAAGTTTCCCATAATAATTGTTTCCTGAAGTAATGTTTTACTGCTCCAGTAGAGTATATTTTTCTAATGTTTGGATATTATGCCCTGGCGGCATATAGATGCCTATTATGCATATATGTTTCTTGGGGTTAATGTTTAGTTTAGCAAATACTACTTCAGAATTGTTAAGGTTTACTGTGTTTTTTTCATCTAAGGTTTCTATGGAGAGGTGGCTTTTAAAGAGTAAGGCCATGCCACCTCCTCTTTTGCTAGTTCTATCTGTACATATGATATTATATCCTGGTGGTAGTATTTCACTGCGGGGGGTGGTAGGTTTTAGCCATGTTTCGGTGAGAAGCACTATATTTTATTTAATTATTTATTTATTTATTTATTTAAAATTTGTTTACTGGGAAAGTTCAACTTGGAACTAAGCCAATTTTCAGTGGAGGCCCAGGGAGAAGTGCTCCAGACACATGTCATTGTAATGTGGGAGGACACCCGAGTACCTGGAGAAAACCCACACGAATGCAGGGAGGACATGCAGACTCCGCACAGAAGGCACTCCAGCCAAGAATCAAACCGGAGAACCTCTTACTGTGAGGTGACAATGCTACCGCTGCACCACTGCGCCGTACAATATCATATATCAGGGGAGTATAGGGAGAGATTAGCATGCAGCTCATGAATTTTGTGGTTGATACTTCTGATATTAATATTTAGCAGTAGAATATCAGATTTGTCCCTAAGAGGAATGATTGTAGATTGAGTAGATTGGGGTTGTGTGCCATTTTGTGAGGTTGAGTTATATGGTTTGTATGATGTACCAGGGTTTGGGTGAATGTCACCACTGAGAGTTAGCTTGGATGCTAAGGTGCCTAGAGTTTTCAAGAATCTGACAAAGTGTTTATGATCTTTCTGAGAGATGCTAGGTATGTTTGGGTGGGGAAGGAGGGAAAACTGCATATGGTAAAGAGCTGTTGTGTTAAAAATGAAGCTACTTATGGGGATGTTAACTGCTTTTTGTGTTAGGGGGTAGCTATTAGAGGTGGATTGGGAAGGGAAAGGATCAATTATGTCAGAGTGGTAAGAGGTGCTATAGGCTGCTAATGTTAGAACTAGCAGAGTGGTTGTCAGCAAGTACAGCTGGTTTATTGGCTTTACTGAAGGTTGGATGCATTTAGACTTTTTGTTATTGCACACACATTTATTAATTAAATTGCATTC
The DNA here is from genome assembly GCF_019279795.1 of Protopterus annectens. Classification (NCBI taxonomy): domain Eukaryota; kingdom Metazoa; phylum Chordata; order Ceratodontiformes; family Protopteridae; genus Protopterus; species Protopterus annectens. The sequence continues at coordinate 1,062,419,067 of NC_056725.1, read as the reverse complement.
ATATGAAAGTAGAGGCAGTTATCACAGTATAAAAGATACTTATGCATTAGTAGATGTTGAACAGTGAGCATTTGAAGAGGTTTATTAGTCGGTTTGTCAGACAGATAATAGATCATGTGATTAGTGCTTATTAGCTATGTTTTTAGAGTTAGAGTGGGTGAGACTATTTTGGATTAGTTCCACATACTCAAGGTGTTATTTTTCCATTTCCCAATATAACTAAAAAGGATTTGTAGTTATCTTGGGCTTCTGATGCCACTTTTAGTTCATGTTCAGCTCTGGTCCTCCTAATGGCCATGTTTAGTTCCTTCCAGATCATTATTAAGTTTTTAATGTGGATAGATTTCTTAGAGGACTTTATTTTTTTTTCTTTTGTTACAGAGCTTATTTATAATGGTACTCTATTGTCCACCTCCTTCTAGGCTGACACATACTGGGCCCTATCATACCTCCCAACCTACAGAGTCTAAAAATAGGAAAATTGTCCTTGAAAAATAGCAACATCTAGTTAAAATATGGACATGTAAGTAGTAAACAATTTGAATACCAAATAGTACATATCTCTTCCCGCTTCCAGTAGAAATGTGGAATACTACTCAGAAACATTTTTAAAAATCAGACAGTGGCAAAAATTATGGACAAATATAAGCACATTATCAAAAAGACATCATAAAATATGTATATTTTGATGTATGGTATTGCAAAATTTTACCACACAGTCATTTATTTTTGCTTCAGAAAAAATAGAGTTGTAAGATGTGTGTCCTCTTTCTTTAAATTATTGTTGCCTTTGGTTTGTTAGTTATGTAATGTGTTTTTTTTGTGTATTAAACAGCTGCAAAAATAATGTGTTATGAGGAGGACTTGGAAAATTGTGTGAAGGGGATAAATCAACCAAAAATAGACATCTTAAATCAGGCCTGAAAATAGAAACATTCCTCCAAAGTAGGTACTGTTGAGAGGTCTGGACCCCAAAGACCAATACCAACTGCTTAATCAATTATTGAAGTTAATTATCTTGTTTGCATTCAGACAGATTCCATTTAGGGACAGAGTCCCACCTGCATTCAACAAATACATGCTGAGATCTGGCATATCTCTCTCTGCATGTCCCACAGGCCATTTACTTACACATGGATAACCATTAAGTCATATTCATATCTGCCCATGTGAGTGTCCACAAAATCCATATGACATCATGGATCCTGGCACTTGAGAGACAAGTAACTGTTACCCTGTCATTGTCCAACCTCATAAACATGGTGTCTGCATGCTTAACAATAGGGTAACCAATTATTAAATGTTTCTGCCTGTATTCCCTGAGCATGTGCTACTGGGAAGCTTATGGCTCACTGGCTGGTGAATCTTTCCTATGTGAGAGGGGGGTGATGTTGTGGTAGTGCATTTATGCTGACACATGATCATTCTAGACCTAGGAGGTTTCCTGAGTGATTTTTTATAACCTCAGCACATTTTGGTTTGTTGTGCACATGTATATGTATATATAGGGAGATGTGTATTGCTCACAGACTTTAAGAGGATATTGCCCTTGTTGATAAGATACCTGCACCTATCACAGATCATATTATGAGTATCAAGCATTAATTCATTCTCAGTGAGTATTAGGCAGTTCTTAATACTGCCTAAGGACACACAGTGCTAAGAAGCTGGCTACAGATAGAACAAAAGTTGAATTTGCATCCATGTCAGAGATGTTATTTATTGCAATGGGATCTGTGATACAGATGATAAATAACAGTTAATAGACTAATGCTCAGTGTTTTAAGGGTGGTTACAAACAATAGTTGAAGACAGCTACAATAGATGAATGAAAGGTTATGGTCATCAAGATATTATAACAGTTTACGGTATTAATAAGAGATGCTGCCCTTCTGCAAGGGTGTCAGAGACTTATGTTTCAACAGCTACTTCAAGTGATACACAGGGAAGTGAGACAAGGCTTACAATAACAGTCACTAGTGTGGTTTATAATAATTAGTTAACTTGCAGTTTTCTGTACACTGAGTTTAGCAGCAAGGCTGAGTTTAGAGCGAGGGACTGATAGTTTTAAAGGTGATTAATATTAGGCGCTAATACCACTGACAAGACTTGATTTTGGCAACTTGAGCCTATGGAATGCACTGCTCCATGCCACTGTATGATGTGCAACTCAGTGCAGCCCAGCAAAATGGAGCATGGAGCCAAGCAGTGCTCTACTATTTAAACAAATAAAACAAACAAACGAAAAAATAGCCAGTTGATTACAACTTTCTTATTCCAACTTTTCTTATTCCTGTCACTCAGAACACCAGGCAGTTTCTTTTTTGATTTAAATATATTTTTTTAAGTTTCAAAATGTTTACCAGTGTTCATTACCTAATAAAATATGAAACCATATTTCAATATGCAGAGTTCCACTGCCAGATAATTACATATCCATGTCTTCTTATAATATCTAGAAAATCCTAAAACAGTATATTACCCTGGAACAGAAAGCAGAGAAGGGACAAAGAGTGACTATTTTCTTAATCCATCCATTTTAAATGAAAGTTCTGTTACTGAAAATGTCCTTGATATAAATGCCCAATACAGGTACAGATACCTCAAATTTGTAGTTCTTCATCATCCTGTAATGTAATACAATCTTCCTTGTTAGGTTGCATGCCTGTCAACACAAATATAGAGCTGTCCATGAGGTTGTAAAAGTTAAAGTGGAAAAAATTAAGAATTATTCTGTAGCAGGATCGGGAGATCAAGAACGAGAAATTCAGACAGGTAGAAAACATACTATTTTGTTAAAAAAATTGTAAAGGCGACCACACATTAAATGCAAACAGATAACCTGGAAAGATAATAAAGTGCTTTACATGAAAGCATCTTTATCTGGCATTTTAATGCAGAAAATCAAATCTATGACTTGTGAATAAGCTTTATCAAATAATCCAGTTTGATTCCCTCAGTTTCAATGTTTGACATATGACTATGAGTAATAGATGCATACCATCCTTGGAATCAACAGTACATTAACTATTAATCCACACATAGTTCAGTGGGTAAAACACTATTCAAACAACAAAATACAAAAGTCAAAGTGGAGTTACCTTTCCATCCCAATAGGATTTGCCAGTGGTGTCCTGCAGTGCTCTTTTCAGACTATGCTTCTCTGGCAAAAAAATATGCTGATAAGTGTAAACGGGTTACATAATCACTTCAAAAAAAAAAAAGCCAATGTTTTAAAGAACAATCTAGGAAAGATTACATTCCTGATGCAGTAGTGATAACCATGCCTTTGAAATGAATAAATGTAACTTCAAGAGCTTTGACAACAAGGCATAAGTTAGGATTGCTGCATAAATATTCAAATCTTAGATAATGGGAAATCTGTACCTCAATATCCTTCCTGTGGACAGTGAACTTTGTCCAATAGGGTATTAATATGCAGATGTTGCCTGGTAAAAAATAAGCCCACTGCCTCACGGCAGCATACTAAGCCCCTCTGCCCCCGTGGCACATTAGTAATGCGTGCTAACCCTAACATTAACACTACTCCTTCCTCCAATCCTAACCCTACACCTTAACTTAAGAAAATCTTTCCTGTAATACTGCCACTACACAAGACGTACTCAGACACAAACGCACACAAACACACACTAATATCAGTACATCTATTCCCTTACCTAACACTGACCCCAACCCTAAAATACACACACTCGCACACAAACATACAAAACCTCTGCCCCCAGCTAACCCTGACTATCATCCATACACACAAACTCTCTCACCCTCTCCAGTCCCAGTCACCTTTCAAGATGAAAGAGTCCGTCAACTCATTATTTAGTGACTTCAATCCATAGTGATTTACCAAAAAATTACAAATTTTATGAGGTGCAGACAAAATAAATATAAGGCAAAAATCTGGACAGTTAAGAGGTGTGGCACAGTTGAAACCCTGTATCTTCTATTAATGTCTCAAGAGGCCTTGAATGTGGATGGTTCATGGACTGTTTCAGGCATCATCAGTTGAATACCAGCATATGTTGAAAGTCATTAGTGTTTCTCAAAACATATTATTTTCCTTTTAACAATATTATGTTCAAATTTACCCAATTATTTTGAAATTATTCCAGCGTTTTGCAAGAAATCAGACTCTCCATCCTATTTTTCTTCTTCAATGACCAAGAGAAGTTTTTGTCTGTCTA
>NC_056725.1:1062257368-1062409868 GCF_019279795.1 Protopterus annectens | reverse complement strand
ATAGATGGCGTCCCTCAATGAAGCACAAGCAGGTGGTTTATTACAGCCCATTACTGTAAATAAACTATGCCATGAAGCCCGCACAGAAGACTGGTACGTCCCCTCCATCTAACAGCCTATCAGCAGAGGTATGGAAACTTTTGGAAGATGATGCTTCCCCTAAAATACTCCAGATAATGAACAACATACTTTTAGGTATAGGTGAATTTGATTCTTGGAAACAAGCAATAATTTCTGTAATTTTGAGATCTGGGGAAGACCCTTTATCTCCCTCTTCGTATAGACCTATATCTGTCCTGAACCAGGATTATAACATTTTTATGGGTATATTAGTTAAGAGGATAGCAGTGACACTCCCTTCCCTAATGCATCAGGATCAGCGTGGTTTTATCCCTGGCAGGAGTACACATGACAGTATTAAGCATACCAAGCTAATACTTATGCAAGCACAGGTTACAGCAGCCATGTTACCGATCGTTAATCTCGATGCAGAGAAAGCATTCATCAGAGTAGACTGGAAGTTTTTATTTGCAGTACTTATAAAGATGGGTTTTCCTAATCAATTGATTACTCCAGAAGATATGTTTGGGTGCCACTGCACACATTTAAATTCAAGCTAGGCTGTCCTCATCATTTCCAGTAACTATAGCAACCAGACAGGGCTGCCCTCTTTTACCTCTCTTTCTTGCCATATACATAGAGCCTTTAGCTAAACTAATTAGGTCCTCAGAAATTAAAGGCTGGACTTGAATTCAACTGAGCCTTAAACTTTCTCTCTAAGCAGATGATATTTTGATTACCCAGATGGACCCAGAAAGGGATATTCTCTTATTGTTATAGACTTTAATCACATTTAAGGATGTAAAATCAGTATTACAAAAATGGATGTTGTCACAGTGAATTATTTTCCATGTCAAACATTAAAGGCATAGTTTCCTTTTCTCCAGGAGACCACCAAATTACAGTGCCTTGGACAATAGTTTGATCAAACCTACCAACAATCTGATAACTTGATAATCTGATAACCTAAATCTTACACATTTGCTTACAGGAGATATATTTCCACCTTACTCTGGACCTTGATCAAAAAGTTCAAGCAGCTCAGTTTTTTTTCCTTCCGCATTTATTATAAAAAGCTCAGACATACTTGACAACATTTCCTAAACTGACCCTGAGAAAGTTGAATCACATGATTAGCTCTTTCATATGGGAAGGACATAGAACAAGGGTATCTTGGCAAAATTTGTTTCTAGGTATCAAGGAAGGAGGTTTAGGCCTACCAGATTTTGAAAGGTATTGGATAGCAGTTTGATTCTCTGAATTCTTGGCACTATAATTCTGTGACTATAAGCCAGTCTGGACACAGATGTTCTTATAAACAGTAAACCCAAGATCAAATATAGATTGGCGGGATGTCTTTTTTTAGTGGTCATTGGGTAGTTGTTGACGCATCATGACTAGAATATTTTCAGAAAGGTATATATATATATATATCATGACAAAGACAGCAGTAAATTTGGACATATAGAAACTAGTTTCTATAGGAGGTCCAGCCACTGACAGGGCTAACCAGACCAATTTATGACAATGGAAGGTAAAGCACACCCTAATCAGGTATTGGCATCAATTGTTCATAGATTCATAGGTTCATAGGTAGGTACTAGGCTATTGGCCCTAGGGCCTATATAAGCCTAGCCAAAAAGGTACCCTGGCTTTTGCCACCCAAGAAAATTATTTTCTTGTGTCCCTGTCGAGCAGAGCCACAGAAGTGATCCCCGGGGTGAATTTCCTATTTCGCATCCAATCATCAAGATTTTTCTTGAAGAGTGCTAACGAGGAGTTTTGTTTGACATAGATAGGTAGTTTGTTCCAGAGTATGGGAAGTCTCTGGGACAGGAATCTATCCCTCCAGCATGTTCTGTTTATTGTGGTGACAAGGTGTAGGTCCCTAGAGCGTATAGCTCAGAGGGATTGGGATTTCTTTAAGTGGAGTATGTCCAACAGCACTGGGTTTGACATAGCTTTGTATGTTAGGCAGAGATCGCCTCTGAGTAGGCGATATGCAATGGAGTAAAGCTGGAGTTTTTTTGAGACAGTCTGCATAGGGCATCTGTTTGAGACTGGTAATCCTCTTTGTGAGGTGTTTCTGCGGCCTTTCCAGTTGTTGTATATGTCTTGTGAGGTACATACCAAAAGGGGTGTTGTCCTCTATAATGGGTCTAATGAGTGATGCGTAGAGGGGAACAATTACCTCTTTTTTCCTGGATGAGAAACCTTTTGTGATGAGGTGTGCCACGTAGAAGGATTTCCTGACTACTGTGGCGATGTGATTATCAAAGGAGAGACTACTGTCCACCTGTGTCCCAAGGTCTCTTATCATACTTTCAGTGTTAAGTAGACCACCGCCTATGTGGTAGTTCATGGGTACAGAGTTTTTACCAAACAGGATGACAATGCACTTTTTGGCATTGAGCTTGATGCCATGGCTTTGACACCAGGCATCTGTCTCAGTGAGGCCCTTTTGTAGGATGTCCACATCGTTAGGAGTTTCAATTATGGCTCCTAGTTTTTAGTCATTTGTGACCTTCGTTAGCCAAAGACCTTCTGTGTTAGCCTGTACTTCAGAGAAGTAGATACCAAACAGGAGAAGACCCAGAATTGAACCCTGTGGTACTTCACTTGTCACTGCTCTGAAGTCAGATTTTGAGTCTGCTACTTTCACAGTCTGGGTTCTGTCAGTGAGCCAGTTGGCAGCCCATCTTGTGAGATAGGGATTTATACCTAGTTTAGTGAGTTTATCTATAATTCCAGAGTGGAGGATGGTGTCAAAAGCCTTGGCGAGATCTAGATAAGCTATTTGAACCATCTTACCCTCGTCTATGGGTTTGGTGACTGCTTCAAAGAAGTCTATAGGGTTTAGGAGACATGATCTTCCTTTTACAAACCCGAACTGGGTGGGGTCCAGAGTTTGGAGATTACCAATGTCTTAGTTTATAAGTTCCATGATGATACGTTCCATGGCCTTGCAGACCAGGCTCATCAGGCTAATGGGGCAGTAGTTCACGGAGTCAGTGGTGGCTCCCCCTTTGCGGAGTGGGATAACCATCGCTGTGTGTCATTCAGTGGGCACAAAGCCTGAAGTGAGACTATGACTGAACATGGTGCTTAGGTGGGGTACCAGTTCATTCTGCAGTTCATGTAGAATGCAGCCTGGGATGCTGTCAGGTCCCTTGGATGCTGTGTTCTTGGCTTTGGAGAGTGTGTTTTTTACCTGTGCAGCCATGATTACAGGAACTTTGCATTCTTCCGGTATAGAGATGGGTCCTTTAGGGGTGAGAGGTGGGTAAAGTTAGCACTGAACCTATCTTCCTGGATGTTGGCAATATCAGTTGGTTCTGTATATTTAGTGAAATTGTGCTGTAACTCAGAGCAGATCTGAGTGTTGTCATTGAGATTCTTGACATAGCCATAGAATGCTTTGTGGCTGCCTTTAGAATCAGTGGTGATTTTGTTTTTGTAGCTAGCTGTGGAGGATTTTATGAAGGATCTCAGCTTCTTACTGAGGCTGACCAGGGAGTTCCTCCAATCATGGGATTTTACTCTTTTTTTGCAACAGTTTCTTTCTTCTGTTGTAGAGTCTGTTTATGGCAAGGGACCACCAGATTTGCTTCCTTTTTTTGGAGGATAGCATCTTGGTTCTGTTAGGGATAGCACGATCCATGCACTCGTGTAAGTGTTTCTAAAGTGCATTTGTGTAAGATTCAACAGTTGTACCTCTATTGTCCATCTGCATGGGTGTTGTGAAGTTTGCCACATCTGTCTTAAGAAGAATGAAGTTGGTGAATTTTTTTACGGTGGTTTCCCTAATGGAGGGTGGGGGCAGGATGTGGATGTCTAGGGTGATTAACTTGTGGTTGGATCTGACCAACAAGGAATTGACCTCTGGTGTGGAACACCAGTCACCCATGTTGGTAATGACCAGGTCTAGGATATTGCTGCCGCTGGTGGGAGTGTGGATAAGTTGATCCAAAGCAATGGAATTTATGAATTCCAGAAAACACTGAGCAAAAGCGTTGGTACATGAGAAGTTTTCCCAGTTAATGATGGGGTAGTTGAAATCGCCCATTATTAGGGTGTTGGATTTTGTCCTAATATTTTCCAGTGTATCAAGAAATGAGGAGTGGGAATCCTGGGGCATGGTGGGGGATCTGTAGCAAGCTTCAATTTGGATTCCGGTCCTGCCCAGAGTTAATTGCACTTGGATAATCTCGGATGCATTATGCTGAGCAACAAGCCTGGAGGTGTGGATATCCTTAATGAATATGGACGCGCCTCCACCTTTAGTGTTTTGATCCAGGTTAGGTGGCCGAAAGGTGTGGTATGAATTATAGCCTAGTAATGCAGGTGTGCTCTCTGGAGCCTTGAACCAGGTCTCTGTCACTGCACAGATGTCGATTTTCTCCATTTTAAGGAGTGCCTCGAGTGAGTGCATTCTGAGGTTTAGACTTCTAGCACTGAGTAGCATTACCACAGATTTTGCTTGCTTGTACCTGTTATGGTGGTGCATTTGTCATTTGAACCTTGTCTAAAAAAGGCACTATAGGGGTGGCAAGAGCCTTAGCCAGTATCCGGAATCCCAAGGGCGACAGGTGCAGGCCATCTCTGGCAAAGCATCGTGGTCTGTCAATCATGTCATCCCAGGCAGACAGATACTGGATCCCCTTAGAATGACACCAGAAGCTTAGCCAATTGTTGAAGTCAATCATTTTGTTCTTGTACTGTGGTATCATTCTGGGTGATGCCAGGATGCTACTCAAGGCTAGGGTCATACCTTCCTGGGTTACAAGATCAGAGAGCTCCTCCATGTATCTTTTCACATAGTCCAGGGAGGTACATCTCAAGTCATTCACACCAATGGACAATGACAGAGTCATATTTGTACTTGTTATGGAGTGAACAGAGTGCGTGCATTATATGGCAGATCCTGGCACCCGACAGGCAGCTGACAGTAACTTTCTCCTTGCTTAGCCTGGTGAGTGGAACATCAGTGTGCCTGACTATATAGTCACCTATGACTAGAGTGTTGGGTACATTGTTATACCTTATGGGCTGTGGTTGAGTGGCACACTGAGTTTGTGGGCTATGTTTCATTTGGGTTGTGTTGGGGGGTGGAGGTTGCTTGTGTTTCTGCTTTGGAGGTCTCTGTTGCTTGAGCAGATTTTTATTGAGAGCCTCTGTGAATCTAGGTGTGTGTTTTGTGTTTCTATGTGTGTGCTTTGATGGTGTAGGTTTTGAGGGACTATGTGATGAGTGTGGTGTGGTACAAGTGTTTACCTTCTCCTCTTGACTATCTAGTCCAGTCTTGGGTGAAGAGAGCTTTGTTTCCAGTTTGGCTATATAAGTGCATCTCTCACAGGTCGTAGTGTTGGGTGGTAGGAGGAGAGGGTTGTCTGTGTACATGAGGCAATTGCTGCATTGCCCCAAGATGCCCAGATTCATCAGGTAGACAGGAGAAAACACCAGGAGCTGACCCTTAGACATGCCTGGATAGGTGCATATTTATTAAGTACTAAAAACTGTTTTTCTGTAGACAAGTGAGGAAAGTTGAGTGCTGTAGTAATTTGTAGCTTATTTAGTGCTTACAATGAGTTCTGAACAAGTGCTGAGCTCAAAGAAACACATTTGAATGCTAAAACTAAAAAACTGGCTAGTTCTAAGGTAAAATTTGAAGAGCAGACTTTATGGCGCCGAGAATAGTTTAACCCTAGCTAAGTGGCGATGCATAAAGTGTATTTTTTTTTTAATATAACATTAGCAAATGACAAAACTGATTTAAACAAATTAACCAATTAGCCAATAAAAAACTAAAAACTGAGCCTCGTTCCAGCAATGTTCGATCAGACAAGTTCTAACTGCACACTCCTGCCACTAGGGTGCAGGGGAACCTTCTCCAAAACAAGATGACCTGGATTAATGCTCAGGTTATACAAATAAAACTAGATTCAGCATGTTTGAATATAGTCTATGCTACAGCAAACAAGGCATACCAATTTCAGAAAGAAACAGTTCAAATAAGCAGGCACAATAAGCCTTTAACCAGAAACCCCCAGCTCAGAAGGGCAGAATCTACCCTCTCCTCCCACAAGAGTGCAGACCACACCTTCTTAATGTAAAATAACTGGCCTGAAGTTAGATAATGGCAAAATGTTGGGATGGACCACAGTCAAAGATATGCATCATCTCCCTTCAAATCTACACTTTCTTTATACTTGACTACAACTACAGGTGACTAGAAGTATCTGGTGCAGAGACGCGGGTAAACACATTAGGGTTCTAATATACTTATTAACACTAGCTAGATAAGGTGCAGTCTTAGATAAGGGGCTTATAACATGTTCATATAAACTTTTTGGACCAATGAATAGCCAAGCAGCAGATAATATTTCGCTGATTGGGGGAAAAACCCTGAACATGCATCTACCTGAAGATATATGGGCCCTTACCTTAAAATACTGATAAACCTCCACCAGACTAAGAAAATGTAGGATATTCATGTAGAAGTTTCTCCACAAATACTTTACTACACCAGATTGGCTAGAAGATTCTAGCCCACAATGAACCCACTATGCTGGAGGTGCGGATCTGGTATTGTAGAAGACTGGGGCACATTTTCTGGCACTGCAGCAGACTGCATGATTTTTTTCTATAACTCCACATATTTACAGTATAGTTGAATTATTTGGAAATTCCCTGGCCTTAACCATTTAATCATACATCTTAGGTCCACTGCCCGGGTTTGGAGTACCTGAGGCGAGAAAGTTGTTACTTTCCTTGATTATGTTAAGGTGTAAAAAAAATTATAACCAGGATGTGGAAAAATCTAGAACCTCCCTGGATCCAGAACTTGATAACTATACTTTTGAAGTCTATGAAGGAAGAGGAGAAATTCTCAGATTTTGCCCACAAGATACGTCTTATTAAAAATGGACTCCTGTTGTACAATACCTAGATACACATGAGGGTACATAGACTGAATTCATTTAGTATAAATTAACCACATACTTAAATTGTAAAGCCTAGGTGATGCTTGGATAGCAAAGTCTATAGTTAAAGGCACAAATAACCTTCTTTTTCTCTTAGAGTCAGTCTGCTACATACATAAAAAAAAATTAATGAAGTGCTTTCTATTATAAATTTCCTTTTTAAAATATTTTCTTCTCTTTGTTTGATGTAAACACGTTTTTATTATTTTTACTGCTATTGTTAGTACAATACATGTTACTGTGATTAAAAAAAAATGTTAGGTGCAGTGATTACCATTGTTTTATAACCAAATCACATAGGCCAATAACCGCAGCTTATCCTCAGGTATAATATACTTAGATATTGCTAAATAGAGGATGCTTGTTTTAAAGAAGGCTTGTATTATTTAGAAATGTTTTCCAAGAACATAAATCAGAGATTACAGATAAGCTTATCTAGGGTAAACTGAAATTACAAAGAATACGGGATGAAAAGACAATCTGACTACTGACATTTCTCTGCAAATCATAAAGCATTATGTAATGTACAGATCAATGCTTATATAATTAGCTAGAAAGTCTCTTGGTTGGAAGGATGCACACAAGCCATGGTTATAAATGATACTAGATCCAAGTATCTACTGGTTAAATCAAGACTTCCTCAAGGCTCTGCATTAAAGCCAGTTCTGTTTAATATTGTATTTTCTATTATCCCAAACAACAGACATTGTTGGCTTAGTAAATATACAAATAAAAACACATTTGGACGTATTATAACAAATGGCAGAGATTATACTATAATTAATCTGTACATGGTAGAAATTTCTTCTTGGGCTTAATCCATTGGACTAAATTTTAATTCAGAAAAGAGTAGCATCATCTATTTCAGCCCTCACCCTATAATAAAACCTATCATCTTGTTATCTAAACCTCTGCAAGAAGTAGATCATCACAAAGATTTGGGTATTACTGTGACTAATAACTTTTCTTTCAAAAACATGTTTACATAATTACTTGTTAAGGTATGAAACCAATGGAAATAAGGGGGAAAATACAGTAATAGATGTTTTTGTCTAACATTGTGATTTAAGAGCTACTTAAGATCTGTCTTGGAGTACAGTAACGTCTTTTGTACATTTAGTAAAAAAAGCAGCTTAGTAGATTAAAAACTATACAAAAAAAATTAGTAGGAAAACGTTTATACCTTCCTAGCAAGTCATAGAGGGAATGATGTAAATATCTCAACTTCAGTGATCAACTTACCACTTCATCGAATCCCATATCATCGAGACGACATTGACAAAATTGCAAAACAATGAACACCTGGAACATCAAAAACTAACCCTGGGAAAACAACCACTAAGCCAACAAAGCAAAGCAAAAAAAAAAAAGCAAATCAAACCCGCCAATGTGGGGGGCAAAGCTACCCACACCCCCTTAACTAAATATACCAACTCCAAGATCGCACTACAGTGGGGAAAGGGCAAAGTTCACCATGGTGGCTAAGTGGTTCTTTTGCCAGTGTTAGTTTTCGATATTCTGGGTGTTCAATGTTCTGCAGTTTCAGAGATGTTGTTTCGATGAAGTGGGATTCCATGAAGTGGTAAGTCGATGATTCGAAGTAGACCCCCTCAATTCATATACTCTCAGTTACTGATATGTAAGCTGTACAGTTTGTTTATATACATATTATTTCACAAGAGCTACCTACAGAATACAGTTGAAATTGCAATATGTCAGAATAAATCAAAACTTAGAATCAGGGACTTGAGATTTATAATATCCAGATTCAAATCAAATATAAGATACTTTTCTTGTCATTATGAACACCCACCTTATGGAACAAGTTATCTATTTATATTTGAAAATCAGAAACTATGTCTGTGTTTAAACAAAATCTGGACAGCTGGGTTGGTGATTTGGCTTATGAACCTGAAATCCATGAACAGTGTGAATAAACGGTCTTAGGAACTAAATACTACAGCTAAACGTATGAGCTTATTGTTGCATAGGAGACCTTGGTTCACTACTTTAATTGTCATATGGTATACCTCATTTTGAAATATTGGAATAAAGTTGACATCCTTACATTCCTTCGAGTGGGTATGTGTTTGGGATTTTAGCTAATATAGCTTACTCTGTTACTATGCACATGATTATACTGTGGTCATACAGTAATCTAGCTACTTCCTCCATGTATTTCAGACCTAAGTGTCAGGCTAAATGTCCACAGCTAATTTAGTAACTTCATCCATTCTTAGCATTATACCCTGGAAACAGTACTGAACATCTTGCTATAACCATTTGCAATCAGTGTTTTACTGCTAAATTAAAGTGTAGTTCCCATGCATGTTTCATGCTGCAATCACTGTTTACTGCATTGTTCCTGGGCTGCAGCTGTAAGCAGTCCATCAAGATCAATCCAGTACCCCAGTCACCAAACAACAATCAATAAATCTAGCAATAAATAAATAAACAAACAAGAGCTGAACAATTTATAGACATTTTAATTAGAGAAAAGACAATCCTATAAAAGTTAATGATGTCAGGGTGCTGCTTTGTGACACTTTCAAGCTTCGGTTTATTCTGTTTAATATGCTACCATAAACTGTTCAACAAGAAATTATTGGTCTTTTAAATAACTTCTGAGAAAGAAAATATTCTTTCCCTTTGCCTTCTCCCTCAAGTTGTTGTTGTTTGTCTTTCGGCTTTTCCCGGTTAGGGGTCGCCACAGCGGAACTCCGGTCCACTAATGATTGGCAGTAGATTTTCACAAACGCCGAGGTGCCAGCTCGACTTCCAACCTTCAACGAAGGCATGCTTATTTACACATTTTCGAATGCCCACCCAACCATGGGGAGGACATGCAGACTCCACACAAAAGGCACTCCCCACACTCCAGCCGAGAATCGAATGGGAGAACCTCTTGCTGTGAAGCAACAACGCTACTGCTGCACCACCGCAGAAATATGTCTTTTCCCGCAAGTAAGAATGACAATTGAGTTAAAAACAGTAGTAATAGGATGACCAAGGAAGCATTCAGTTGGTAAAGGATAACTTCATTTAAAAGCCATCCAGTTCATTAGTGAGTGAAATATTGAGAGATCAGTATACACCTAATGATAAAGGCTTTATATAAATTTTACAGTTATGGGGCGAGTGGAATACTGCAGGGGGAGTTACAGAAGAGAAGCTGTCCCAACTTCTATATTCAGTGTAACTGCCTGCATGTATTCAAACAGCAGTTATAAAATCAGCATTCAATGTTTAAAACCAGTGTGTTTAATTAGCCTATATCCACAAATATAGTAATGAGCCACAAACCTCCAGTACTCAACAGCTACCAAATAGATACAAAAATAGTGAAATTAAGTCCAGAAATATCAAGGCAGCATCAGCAGAAATCCAAACTTGGATATTTTCAAAGTACTCTCCAACACAGTTTCTTCAGCCAAGGGCATAGTTTATTCACAAGCAGCTAACAAAAACAGTAAAACAGGTAAGCCCTTTCACAAACCAACTGTTTGCTTCATCAGACCATCACATTAACTCTCCCATCACCCCCTTAAATACTCAAACATCACAAAATCATGTTCAAACTAACCAATCACACATTGCAACCAAATGCCTTGAACATTTAAAGCAACAACCATCTAAAAACAGTAAAAATTTAGTGTATCTTGCTCGCTGTATATGTTGTAAAGCATTTTACGTAGGTAAAATGAGAAGACATTTGAGGGAACATATTAGAGACCATATGTATTGCTTGAAGAGAGGACAGAACTATAGTGCTATTGCTAAGCATGTGTTAACATATGGAGCTGACCACCAGTTTAGGTTCAGTGTATTGGAATTGGTTAAGGAGGATGTTAGGATGGGCAATATCAGTGGGAGAACAGAAGAGAAGGAACTTAAATGGATCGTGAATCTGGGGCACATTTGGAAAAGGGGTTGAATGAACATATAGTAAATACCCCTAAACTAAAGAATAGGAGGTTGTTGAAATAATTCCCCTGTCCTGTATCAGATATTCATGTTTTTAAAATATTTAGATATGTGTATATATATATATATATATATATATATATATATATATATATATATATATATGTGTGTGTGTGTGTGCACATATTTTTTATATTTTTTATGTATGTATGTTAATGTTTTAGTGTGCACCACTTGCATTTTTAGATGGTTGTTGCTTTAAATTTTGAAGGCATTTGGTTGCAATGTGTGATTGGTTAGTTTGAACATGATTTTGTGATATTTGAGTATTTAAGGGGGTGATGGGAGAGTCAATATGATGATCTGATGAAGCAAACAGTTGGTTTGTGAAAGTGCTTACCTGTTTTACCGTTTTTTTTATCTGCTTGTGAATAAACTACACCCTTGGCTGAATAAACTGTGTTGGAGAGTACTTTGAAAATATTCAAGTTTGGATTTCTGCCGATGCTGCCTTGATATTTCTGGACTTAATTTAACAAATATAGTAATCCTGATTTACAAACAAATCTAGCTTATAGTAATGCTGATTTACAAACAAATCTATCTATCAGACTAGAAGCACAATTTTTGAACGCTGCATGATACTTGTGCTGGCCTAATACTTGAAAGAATTGCTGTCTTTAACAATGTAACCGCCGTACGAAATTATACAATGCACACCTCTCCGTATCCTAAATACAGAGCCATAGGTATTACTCAGGGGTCTATATTACAAGATCGAATGCTTAGGTAATCGAACACCTAAACACTGAACTTGTAATATCAAAAGCAAAAAACAGCGAATGGCTGATTTAAGGCAAGGAAAGATTTCCCTTTGCCATTCGCCAGATTTTGCTGTTTTGTCTACTGTAGAGCATTCTCAGAGTTGGTATATTTAGTTAGGGGGGGCACAGTCCCGTACATTGGGGGGGTGTGGGGCGCAAAGCCCCCGACTTAGTTTGGGTGTAAAGTTTTTTTTTTTTCCGTAGCTGACCAACATGTTTTCCTGCATTGCATGACGTTTTTGGGTTCGATATTACAAGTTCAATGTTTAGGCATTTGATCACCTAAGCATTTGATCTTGTAATATAGATGCTTCCTCAGGAGCTACTGTTATGAATTACCAGAATTTTCTGGATCAATTTGTTGTCTGAAGCTGTCTTAACCAGCAATCACAATGTTGGCCTATAACACATATCCAAGGGGTTTCAGAAAACCTTAATCCCACAAAATATGAGAAAATGATAATGCATTAATGTTATTTTACTCTATTTTGTGAGGCTGAAGGGGGAATGTAGCCTGTGACTGCCTTATCTAACAATTAACTTGTTGGCCTGTAACACATCCCCAAGGATTTGGAGATAGCATAATGATTAAAGTGTTTACCTCACTGACATAAGACACATGGTTGCATTCTCTTACCTGAAGAAAATTGCCAAGGCTTAAGAACATACTTCTCAACATCTTATCTCAAGCAATTTAGACAATACCTAAAATAATGGTGGGGGACCAAAATAGGGATACATTTTAAACATTGTTCTTACAAACTTAGAAAGTTGTTAAAATAACAGGATTTGAGTTTCCATGCATTTTCTGAAGGATATGAAGTCTGAAACTCAAATGTATGCCATTATTTAGTGACTTCAATCCTCAGTGATTTGCCAGAAAACCACACATTTTATGAGGACAGCCTGAAAATATGAGACAAAATCTGGACGTTTTGTGAAAGCCTGGACAGTGCAGAGGTATGACTTAAAATGCCCCCACAAGGCCACTAGTCTGGTACGTATTTATGAAGTATAATGATGTCATATGATGTCATATTTTTTACTTGTGAGGGCGGAGAAGGAATGTAATCCTAAACAAACTCATGACAGACAGGCAGGTGAGGGATTGCTTGCAATGCTTACTCTACTACTGGCCCTGCATTAGTATCAGCAAGCAGTCCTCAAAATCCTAATCTGTGCAGATGGCTGTGTTATCATTCCTCATAACATTGGTCTGTCCTTGCTAACATTGCTGGACTTTCTGGCGCAATTTGGGCAGATCTTTCAGGCTTTCTGTGAGTAATAAAAAGGTGAACATTTTAGTGGACCCTTTGTCAATATACTAAGGCGGTTAAGTTCTCTTCAAGATACCATTCTTTGTATTATACTTACATTTTAAAATCACCTGAGGGAACAAGGGAGCTGTTTAAAAAAGAATTACACTTCTACACAAGCAAAGGTAAAATAAAACCTGCTACTGTAGATGATTATATGCCATTTCTTCAAGAACTGTTGCAATTAAGATGATGCTCTGCATTACATGTTTAGACTTATGTTGTATTTCCCTGTCACACATTTCACACACACACAGTAAAATAGAAATGGTTATTATTTTTTAGAACAAGTTAGCTCCTGAAGGTTAGAAGTGAATGCCAAGTAAGGCCGTGTTTGTGCTGCTGGCTGAGCAGGTAGCAAATTAGGCTCTGATGCTGAGAAGATTAGACCATTGTGGGTTCTTCTCTCTCACTAGTTTCTTGGATTTATTTTTTCCAGTACTCACACAGTAGTGCAGCATAAAGTGAGCTGATAACAGTCCTGAGGTACCAGCTTTGGAACAGAATGTTAAATCAAGATGGTGGAAGTAAAGGCTCCAGTGAGGCTTATCACAAAGAGTACAGGAGGTTCACCAGTGCCTTTGCCAATTTTCTCTTAGTCAGTATCAGTACCTCATTGTGTCTCCCCTGAAAATAAGCTGTGCCTGATGGCACTCAACAAAAGTAAGTACATAAATAAATGTCTGTTTGTTCTAACAGAGATGAGCAGGGAATTCAGTAGTGTCTCAGCTTGTCTTTTCAATGGCCATTTTTTTATGAACTGTTTGGTTCAGAGTAGAAGTAGGTTTGTCACAAAGACTTGGGATCTATAGGCTGGTTTATCCATAAATAAGCTTCTGTAGGATTATTACTCACAGATGATGAATGTGAAATTCTCTTCTCTTACACTGCAGAACTTTTTGTTTTATTTTTGAAGATTGTAAAATTATTATTCTATTATGAACTAAGATGGATTTTGACACTTAGGGCACACTTAGAACCTGGTCTTAATACATCAGTTAGCATAAGACCAGCCCTTTTATAAAATTATACTATTTTTATGGTTAGAATTGTGACAAATGATAGTAATTTTCATGTGGTTACTTTAAGATATATTTACTATGATTCATTGTTTATGAATGTGTTATCTTAGAATAGTAAGGATATTTTATATAGCAGAGATGTCATGATTTTTATTTAGATATTTTGTTTTTACACACACCTTTTTTCCTTTTTCTTTCTTTCCCCACCACGTTCTTGTTGTTGTCCCCTCCTTCTCTCATTTCCTTTATAGTTTCTTCTATATCCTTTTTTTCTTCCCTTCCCTCCCTTTTCTTTTCTTCCCCCCCCCCCTCCTTTTCGCTCACCTCCCCATACCCCCTACACCCCCCCCCCTTTTTTAGATCTTTCTCAGCAGCACTTTTAGTAAACTGTGCGGTGTGATGTTATCTATTGTAAGTAAGAATGCCATATGATTTAATTATATATAAGAGTCTTTAGCTTTCTATTTAATAGAATTTTATCTAACAGTTTTAATAATATTTCTTTGATTAGATTTGATCCTTGGTTTATGCATATCTCCATGTATTATGTTTATACCATATACAAACTTGTGCCTGATGTCAAGCCAGTATAGCGTTGCTATTAGTAACAAGAGTATACATACTTTTAATTTGCATAACTAATTGAGTTTTTGCCGCCGATTTGGCTCGTTAAGCAGGGTGTGTTATGTATATATACTGATGCATTTTTAAAATTGTTATAACCTGAAGAAGCGCACTTGTTAGTGCGTGAAAGCGCTTGTTTTTATCAAATAAAACAGTTTTCATTATCATCGTGGTGGTTCCGGTAATTTGTTGGAAAATTATTATTCTTAAAATGTTTTGTAATAATTTGAAGCTTTTTGCCTCGGCCTCCACTGAAAATGGGCTTCTACCTAGTCAGACTTTTCTAGTAATCAAGTGTTAATAAAAAATAAATGCATTCAATCCCCATATTGTGGTCTAATCCAGCCCTTGAGATCAATGGTTCCCCATTAGGTGAGGGTATTGATTGGGACAGGGTAGATTTACCTTAGTGGATACAGTGATTACAAGCGCTGCTGTGCTGGACTTTTTCATCTCTCTAAACATCAGATATAGTCTTCCTCCCCATGATTTTCAGATTTATCTATAGCTGAGGCATGCCATTCAGACATATCAAGTGTCAACTTGTGATTTCTAAGGATGGAAATGTGTGATGCATGAGGTAAGAAAGTTAGACATTCCAGGCAGACACTAGACAGATATGCTATCATACATAAGATGGTTACAGTAAGAAGAAGAGTTTATAAAGGTGCTGCCATCCTCTTCCTCATATTCCCTGACTGAGTCCCTTTTGCAATGTAAATAGTCCTGCTAGCTCAGGATCAGTAGTTAGGAAAGCAAGTGGTCTCAAATTTGGATGCACTTCAGAGCTGCAATTTTCATTTCTTTGTGAATTTGAAGTCCCTAGTAAAATGGCAGGAATCTCCACAGAAATTATGGATGTCTGGACTCCACACAAATCATTCTACCTTTGAGCAAGCATTGGATGACCTTCAAAATAAGCCTGTTAATAGGGAGTACTCTGCCCTTTGAGATAGACAAGTTTTGTAAAGCTAATGTCACTGAAATGAGAAATACAGCTCGTCCTTATTTTTCTTGTAATAGGAGACCTCGTAAAATTTCCCAGGACAGTAAAGAAGATGTTAAGATTACTTTACCATATTCGAGTGATATTAGTTTAGCATGTGATATTGTTAGGAAAAATTGGACTGTCCTTACGGCTGATACTCAAATCAAGAAGGTAACTGCAAACCAACCTAGTTATGCCTTCAGGAATAGCCTTTCCTTAAATAGACATCTATGTTATGGAATGGCTGATAGATACAATTGCAATGCCTTGAAATCTGATTGGTTGGGTACCCATCTATGTCATTCTTGTAAGGCATGCAATTATATTTCTGTTGAAAAATCTTGTATTCATCCCATTACTAAATAAGTATTCGAACCAAGGTTTTATGCAGATTGCAAGACCTTTAATTTGGTCTACTTAGCTGCATGTAATTAATGTTTTTATAAGGGAGAAACTAATCACCCCTTTAAGGAGTGGGTTTTGAAACACTTAAGTGATATTACAAACTGTTCAGCTACTAATGATCTTGCACAACATATTTCTGTTTTTAATGGTTATAGCTTTCATTTTTTTAGTTTTACATATAATTTGTGAAGACATCAGAGGTGTTGATATGGTAAATAAAGTGGAACAAGCAGAACTGAAACGGATTATTACCCTTCAGGCACACAGGGAACCAGGACTTAATATCACTGTCCCTTTAAAACTAGCTTTACGACCTCGGAGGCTGGTTCATTCTGTTTTTCTATTGGTCTGTTGGCTTTGAATTTATATTGGTGTTTATTATTTACTTGATTGACCTTTATAGTGTTTTTATTCAGTTTTATGATCTGAAGAAGCAGCACAGCCCATGAAAGTGCTTACCAAAATAAAATTTCTTGATTTTAAACTGCCATGATGGTTGGAACTTCTGTTTTTACAAGTTTTACTTTATGTAGAACCAACCTTTAACTATGAGGTTTTCTTTCTTTCTGTTATCTGCACAGAAGTGCCAGAAGTTGTTGTCTTGTGTTTAATATTAAAGCCTATTCTAATGAAAACTATTGCTGCCAGAAACCAGTGCCGGTGCCTACTTCAGGTGCATCTGTATGAGATGGCATCACCTAGAGTAGGTACACTTATTTCTGCTAAAGATGTTTTCCTGGATTTTGGAATTTGGCTCCACAATATATCCTATGGTCAATTTCTAGATTATCTTACATCTCCAGTGATTAAAATAGTATTAGGGAACTTATATCTGTTCTGGCATTGCATATGTTTTTTTTTACTTTTGTCTTGTCAATAAATAAAAACAGGAGATTCAGAATTAATCAGAGAGACAGGCAGATGCAGTGAACTAGATTACATTGATCTGATAAAGCAGAGATTACTGCACCGTAGTCATTCATTTAAAATTATATAGGCATTAAATACAAAACGCAAACAAGAACATTTGTAGGTCAGTCTCATCTCTAAAGTGAGTTGGTAGTAATCATTGAAGAAACAAGAGAGAAACAGTATGACAAGCAAGTGAGTCAAAATTATTAGCTCTGATGAAATGTACAAGCCCAATTTAAATGTTTGATCAAGTATCCAAAAGGCTGTTTAAAAATTCCATTGATTTATTAACTGTAGCACAGTCAAGCTTAAACGCCCATTGACTGTTGATCACTTGTAAGTGCACATGTGTGGTCATACAGGGCTATTCATTCTCAAAGTCCAGTAGAAATTATGGAAGAATCATTTTGTAACTAAGAACCTGTTTTCTGTATTCATTGGTGCAATCAAGCCTAATTTGCTTTCCTGTAAGAAAGGCGCATTTTAGGCTATTATTTCTATTCAACAACAAGGTAGTTTTATGCAGATACAAGCTGTGCAAAACCATTTTAAAGCTGCAGCATTCAAATTATAATAACAGTACAGGTCAGTATTTCTGCCAGAGCTTCCCCACATCATTTGCTAGCCAAAAGGCCACAAGCAACATGAACAGGTTAATTTACTGTAGATTATGAAAACTGCATACTTGTAAAATTTACTCACGTGAAGCTGGAGTGTGTAAAGCACAGACACCATGCTACAGGGGCCCATGTAGCTTGGCACCAGCAGTGTTGTGTAACTTGGGGCAGACCACCACCAATAATTTGTTATATATTATTTCAAAGTATGCTGATTACAGACATTGTTTGTTTAGAAAATGTTAACTATAATATTTCTTGGCTATGTCCTGGTCGTATTTTAGAAATGTTGTTATGTCTCTTAACTGGCTTCAGGAGATGGTGGTCTGTGGTCTAAGACACCAGGAGATGGTGGTCTGTGGTTCAAGACACCAGGAGATTGTGGTCTGTGTTCCAAGACACCAGGAGATTATGGTCTGTGGTACAAGACACCAGGAGATTGTGATCTATGGTCTGAGACACCACTGTATCACTGATACTACAGAAGGCACAGCAGATGTGCAGCCAGACGCATTCTGCATTTTTCAAATTCATAAGCACACAGGCTGTGTGAGAAGTACCTTTTTCATTTTTTGCAGTGTTTCTGCCATTTCTGATTGACTAGTTCAGAATTAATCTTTTTCTGACTAGTTCATAATTCATCTGGTTTCTGTATTACAGGTGTATATATGAAAGTTGACTTGTTTACTTACTGTTAACGTAACATTAAGTCATAACAACAGTGGAATTGCATACCTACATCTTTTTTATGTTTGTGTGCATCTCCTAGGGTTATCTACTGCTAGACGTTTGCATCACAGACAAAATAAAAGCCACTGCATGGCTAAATGGTTAAGAAAATCAGACAGAGCTCATGGGGACTAACAGAGAAAAGCATATTTGTCTGTTCTATTTTCAACCTGTTGTAAAATCCGTGATGTTCCAAATGGCCAAATTTGCATACCCAAAGAGGTACAGGAATAAAGGAATTTCTTGCACATGGATATGAATTTCATACAAATGTGGCCCCCTGCCACAAGAAACATAAATCACATCTATCTCTTTCACAGCTAAATATCACACTAACACAATAACATGTAGGGCACTGAAAACGAACAGCATGTCATAAAGTATCAGTTCGGTAACCTTAATTTGAGAAAACTGATAGCCATTTAACTAGTTAAAATATGAAATGAATATCAGCTAGCCATTTTTTCTGCTGACATTTATTTTAAATTAAAACTTTAAATCTAAAGTATTTTATATCACTTCTGAGCATACCCTGACCACATCAGATGACAAATTACAATGGAAAAACTGTTCATGAAGCTGATCTGAGAACAACTTTAAATATGTTATGGTGAAAACAGTTAAATATACTGCATATAATATAATATGCTTAGTTAAAGGTGTGCGGCAGCATGTATGACTCTAATGCACTGTTGTGTGACTTTGGAGAGAAGGAGAGTGAGGGCATATTTCTAACGGTTAAAGAGTTTCCATAAAAGAAATGGAAATAATGACTGCTTGTGGTATCATACAGCATCGTGCTTACCTTAAATCAATGGGGAGCTTCATAACAGGACATAGAAGAACTAATGTCAGTTTCTGGCCATGATTACAGCTTGAATGAGTCTGTCAACATAAGCAAACTACTTCACAACTTTATGTAAGAGCCTGGCTTTAGAAAAACACAGGCAGTAACTTAGCAACCAGGTTACAAACAAACAAACAAACATTTTGTAAGTACAAATCATAGAGACATAACCAAAGCAGCATGAAGAAATTACAGCATTTAAGTACAAAGCTAAAATACTTGGGCTTTCAGTCATAACACCAATTTAATACAATTAATATTGGTTTATTATTTTGTTTTCAATAAGATGGAAGGGGATTGTCAACACAAAGCTGTAATAACATTAAGCCATGACAACAGTGGAATTGTGTATCTTTTTCTTTTGCATGTTTGTGTGGATCTCTTATGGTTATCTGCTGCTCAATATTTGCGTAAATCCTCAGAAGTGATAGGTAAATAGTTGTCACTTCGTGATAAACTATAGTGAGTTGTTAGAGGAAGCACAAAGTGTGTTTATTTAGTTAGTTACTTTTGAGTTTGGTAACTAGGAGTCAATTAAATACAGGGCCCTATTCAGATGCTAACAAATATAATCAGTTATTAATGTAGTTGCTCTGCCCTATTCCAGACCTGCCTTTTCTTCCATCTCTCCCTGGTGATTTTCATAATCAGCATTGATTTGCACTGCCCACTACAGGTGGCAATAAAAAAGAAATTAAATCCTTCTTCTAAAATAGTTACCACCCATACCTCTCAACCTCCAGATGAGGGAATCAGGGACAAAAGACCTTAAAATCAGGGACAATCAGGAACACCTAATTAGCATAAGATATGCAGAATCAAATGAGCACATTAATGTACACGCCCACACAAGCTGTGTTGCACATGCCCACACACATTCAATTACACAAACACAGGGCTTTATTTGAGAACTTTTTATTAAAATAAAGTAATATACACACAAGCTCATAATACATAAATGTTCATATTTTCAGATGGCTTAATAAAATTCAAGTAATATATGTCCACACCACCCTCATACCCCAATAGTTCCATTTTTTATGAAGACAGGAGCTTTTTGCAGAAGACAAACATTTAATATAGAAGCAATACACAAAAATCAGTTTACATTAAGTAGCCCACCGTACATAGACAATTGACTACAGGTCTATCCATGACATTTCCCCATGGTTAGATGCAAAATGCCAGAGTAAAACTGCTATTTAACTTGATCACTTTGGAAAGAAAAGTCAATTTCTGCATCTGATGCTGTGGAATTCTAAGTAAAGCCAAAAATAATGGAGGGGTAAAGGACTAGAATCAGTGACTGTTTATAAATATTGCTGTCAAATGTATCAGTTGATAGATAACAGGTTTTACATTAGCAACAAGCTTAGAAAGTTGAGATTTTGCGTTATCAAAATTCACGTTCTTAAAGATATGAACTGTGGTACTTGTATTTATTAGTGACTGCAATCCCAGCATCAACAACAGAGATGTCATTATTTGACACATAATAATAATAAAAAAAAAAAAAAAAAGTGATCTCTCAACAACTTTGCTCAAGAACTCTGGGCAAAGCCCAGCATAATAAGGGGAGGGAGACAAATGTAATATCACTTTGTCTGGGATAGCTTCTAAATATTGCTCTCATAAGCTTTTGCATTAGCAACAGGTTTACAAAGTTGACAGGACAACAGATCTTGCATTAGCATCAACATACTGTATATCCATACAATACTGCGCTCAGCAACTGTTATATTGATATACAAATGAATTTCAATAGCTAGACTCCCGTTCACAGAGGCTTCTGCCTTTCATGATGCACATATTTAACTAACCTTATATTAAATTGAAAGTGCAGCTAACAACTTATCTCTATCTTTCTCAGCTAGCTATGGTAAGTGCCTTAAAAAGTCATCTTCTGTAACTGACTGCTGCCTGCAGCAATAAAAAAAAAACACTCACCTGGGAATCAGTGGTTTCTTATCATTGATTTTGTCTACAAAGAATAAGCAACATTAACAAACCAACCATAGGACCAGGCAAAAAAAAAATCGGTAGCTCCAACAATGAACCTCAGACCTCTTTTGAGTGGATAAGATGTCCAGGTAATATATAACAAAACTTGCTGGTCCCATGCTCTTTCCCTTCTGTCAGTAATGATCACAGCAGGTGAACAGAGGCAGTCTCTGTCATGTACACCCAAATCTTCTTTCTTCGGCTCAGAGCTGTCCGTGTTGGACAGAAAGAGTCACAAGTCTGTAAATGTACTTCTCTGGTGTGACAAGCAAACTATTGTTCTTCCTACACATGTTAATATGTGGTGAAAGCAGACCTAACAGAGAAAAATGTGCTTCTCAGGGCCGCTGCCATACATTAACCAGTCCAGAGGCACTAAACAGGAACTTGCTACAAGCAGTCAGTAGCAGAATAGGAAGCCATCTGGTAGCATACGTATTAGATGCGGCAAAGAGATGTTCTGATTGGCTAAATTTGTCGTAAGCCAAAAGCAGAGCTCTTTTTGCTGCAGAATTTGAAAAATACAGGAATTTTAACAGGTAAATCAGGCAGACAGGGATGGGGCTGTATTTCAATTTAAAAATGGGTGCTCCCGGGAAATTTGGGACAGTTGAGAGCTGTATTACCACCAGATCTTTATCACATGCTGTTCCATGGAGTGATAGAACAAGTTCCTCCTTCCCAGGTGGGGAAGGGTTTTTATTCATGGATGCTCTTAGTGCCAAAGAAAGAAAATCCTTAGAGAGCAGTTCAGGCTCTTGCTTTCCTAAACCTGTTTGTGGTAGTACCCAAAATCAAAATGATGACAATTCACACAACCTGTTACCTTTTCTTCCTCTTTCAAGTTTCCTGGCAGGACTAGACTTAAATGGTGCGTATTATCACATCCCTATTCATCCACATTTCATATGTTTCTAAAGTTTTGTATGTCTAGATCACATTATCAGTTCTCTGTCTTACCTTTTGAACTATGCACTTCCCCAAAAGTATTCACAAAGTGTCTATCTCCAGCTATAGCTCATTGCAGGCTGCATGATATCCACATTTTTACATATTTAGACAGCTTGCTTATCTTTGCAGAGTCTTTTCAAAGTGTCAGAAATCTCTCTCATGGGTGAGAGATCTCTTAAACAAGTTGGGATTCCAAAAGAACATTCAAAAGTCTTTTTCCTCCACACAGGATTGGGTTCTTGGGATGTCAAGTATATACCTCAGTTAAAAAATCATTTCTTCCACAGGAAAAACAATGAATCTTTGTCTAGATTTATTTCTAAGGTTTTCCACTCAAACTTCATTCACTGTGAGGGAAAACATCAGGAATTTGAGTCTCATGGCTTCTATGATTCTCATAATACCCCTGGCAAGACTCTACATGAGAAAGATAAAGTAGTATATGAAATCTCTTTCATCCCACAAACAACACCCTTTATCTTTTCAAATCCCAGTGTTGGGGTTTGTCAAAAGAGAAATCTTTTGGTGGAGACAAATTATATCCTTATATCTAGGTCTCTCCTTCTGCCTCACTGCTCCAAAGCAGTCAGCAAAAACAGACACTTCGGACTTTGCTTGGGGAGCGGTTTCAGGAGGGATAAAAGTGCAGGGGTTGGGAAACACCAAAGACAGATATAAGCACATAAATATCAAGGAAATGCTTGTCCTGATCAAGGCATTCAACTCTCTAAACCATCTTTGCCCCCAGCACCTCTTCAAATGGTTACAGACAATACCACAGTCATGTGGTACATCAGCAAGCAAGGGGGAAACAGGTCATACCCCCTTTGCTGCCTACCAGTGTTAGCTTGGGATATTACTTCACAGCACAATCTCAGTCTACAGGCATCCTACATTCCATCAGAGCAAAACTGTATGGCAGGCAGACTGAGTAGGATAAGGGCAGACCCTCAGAAATAGAAAATAGATCCGGAGGTCTTCCAAGATTTGATCCATCTGTGAAGAGCTCCTCAAGTAGATCTTTTTGTCTCCTCTCTGAACAGTCAACTAGGAAGATTCTGTTGCAGGACTACATGTATGAAGCCCTGGTAGATAGATGCCTTTTCTTTTCCATGGATAGGAATGTTCTTGTATGCTTTTCCATCCTTTCCACTAATATATGGGGTACTTCTGAAGATTCAGATTTGGAAAGAATCTCCCAAGATCATTGTTGGGACTCCCTTCTGGCCCAAACAACCATTTTTCTTCCTTCTTTTGGAAATGGCTAGGTCGGATTTCCACAAGTTTCCTCACAGACTAGATCTACTCACACTAGAATAGGGGTGTCTGACACACCCCGACATCAATCAACTTCAACTGGCTGCCTGGATGATAGCTTCTTTTCCTTTTAAGTACCTGTTTACTGAGGACATGCAGCAGATACTAATGGAGGCAAGAAAGTCTGTTACTGGAAAAATCATAAATTACAAAATGGAAACGTTTTTCTATTTGGTGTCAACAGCATAATGAGCACCCATTCAGGGCAAGTGATTCTCTGGTTTTACAATATTTGTGCGAGTTATTATCCTATGGCCTTTCTTATTCCTCTACCAAGGTTCATTTATTGGCCATTTTAAAATGTCTACCAATGGATCCTCTCTTTCAATGCAGTTTCATATAAAAATGTTCTTGAAAGGGATTTTGCATAAAAGGCCTCCAAGTAAACCAGTTGCCCCTCCATGGGATCTTAATTTTGTGTTAAAGATGCTAACAGTTGCTCTGTTTGAACGAGCTAATCTGGCTGACTTGAGGTTCTTAACATGGAAAACAGATTTGCTGATTGCTCTGACCACTGAAAGAGGATCTATATTATTTTAGTGAAAGTTATATACATCGAATACCTTTTCATCGACCCTTTTTCAGCGAAAGCCAAACTCCACGAACAATCATTAAATCTAAATTTTTTACACAGTACATAATGAGTGGATCATCTTTGGGAATTTGCCCTTTTCTCCACTGTAGTGCAATCTTGGAGTTGGTATATTTAGTTGGGGGTGTGGGGCATGCAGCCCCCCCCCATATTGGGGGTGTAAGGGGCATATGCCCCCACCAGGGTGGATTTTTAATTTTTCTGTATTTATGCAATCATTATGTTGGCCCACTGGTTACTTACTATGGGAAAGATTGAAATGTAGTAATCTTTCATGGAGTTTAGCTTTTGCTGAAAAGGGGTCAATGAAAAGGTATTTGATGTATTTAAATTTCATTGAAATAATATAGACCCTTGCATGAAGGGTATCTGAGTTGTAAGCTCTTATAATGAGTCAACCCTATCTCATTTTCAACAGGGACAGGGATTCACTGAGTATTAAACCTTCTTTTATGCCTAAAGAGGTATCCAAGTTTACTTTAAGCCAAACTATCTATCTCCCTGTTTTCTTTCCTGAACCTAAAAATGAGGGAGAAATGATACTCCATATCTTGGATGTCCACAGACAGCTCAGGTACTATCTTGATAAAACTAAATCTTTCAGATCTTCGGATCAGTTGTTCATTTCTTGTGAAAATAAGAAGGGACAACCTGTGACCAAACAGACTATTTCCAAATGGTTATCTAAGGCTATTACCTTTTGTTATACTCACCATAACAAAACTATTCCATGCAGGGTCAAGA
Source organism: Protopterus annectens (assembly GCF_019279795.1). NCBI lineage: Eukaryota > Metazoa > Chordata > Ceratodontiformes > Protopteridae > Protopterus > Protopterus annectens. The sequence goes on along the minus strand of NC_056725.1, from coordinate 1,062,385,012 downwards.
CCCACTCTACCAGGGCCTTGCCCTCATCTATGGCTTTTTTGAAAGGGTTGGATTCTAGAAGTATTCTTGAAGCTGTTACTTGGTACTTTGTACATAATTTTACAAAGCACTATAAGCTTGATTCCTTGTTTATGTCCAGATCAAGCATTGATAAGACCATTCACTAGGAGCTCCTGGACTCTTCTCCTTCCACCTCCTAAATGCAGTTAACTAAGGTAATCTACTCGTATAGCTAAGACTACTGTGGCAGTGATCAATATGATGAACATAGTACAGTTGTGTAAGTTAAAGTTACCACAACAATAGCTGTCTGAATGATCACTGCTGCAGAAGGCACTCCCTGTCTCCACCCCCACCTTGTTTTTTGGTGTTTTGTTTTTGTTTTTTTATGCCGGGTTGTGGACATAAATTTTTTGTTGTTCCCAGCATTATCTTTTCAGGGTTCAGACTGCCTCTTTCTGCTGGCAGGAAAGCTCTGAAGGGCTTCGCTCCCAAACTTGCCTTTTAGTCAGCTCAGCTTGAACTGTCTGACATTTTGGGCACATGGAAGGTCCCCTGAAGATTTGGAAACTGGCTGGCTGTTATATCTTTGGCAGGATATAACCCATATAGCTAAGGCTACTGCAGCAGTGATCATTCAAACATCTACTGCTATGGTAAGTTCAACAGATACAACTGCACTTTCCATCACTGCTCTTCTTTGTTTGTTTTTTTTCAAAGATGCTACCATTTTTGATCCTATTACCTCTTTAGACAGTTTGTTAAAATTATTCACTGCCCTTTCTATGCATAATACTTCTTTATGTCACACAAGATCTATCCATCTGATATCATTAAATTATTCCTTCTTGTTGATGTGCAGCTCTTCTATGTGAAATGTGTTACCCGTTTATACTGTATAGACTATCCTGAAATGCTTAAAAGTTTTACTTATGTCCCCTTGCCCTCAAGACTTCATTTTGAGCATTTTCCCATGGCTTTTGTTATAGACTGATCACCATTTTGTTGTCCTAGTCTAATCTGTATCTATGAAGTCCCTCTGTTCATACACATTACCCAAATTGCTGTTAGATTATGTGATAATCCATGCTGTATATTGCAACTGTTCCTCTGCCACAAAAACTGCTTTCAGACTGCCACACATGAACAAATGTGGCAAGTACCAACAGTAAACATGATTTTGGAATAAATCCTTTCTGATTTGCAGTTTACATTATGTAGTATTGTTATACAACATTAAATACACTGGCCATATGCTTTGTATTACAATTGTCAAACGTTGTTTCATTTGCAGTATGATAACAATATGGGATTTAGATGTGAAAAGGTATAAAGGAAGAAGAGAGGGAGCAAGTGAGATTTTAACTGCCATTAGTTGATTCATAAAGTTCTGTTGTTATAAGCAACAGGATGTGTCGAATAAAGAATTAGCTTACTTTATTTTCTCAAATCATGGCCAACTCAGACAAAAAGAAAAGCATACTTTTTTATTGACTCTTTTGTTGTGAAACTGAGATATTGCTGTTTTTATATTCCTGCACACCTATAGATCAAACTAAAGTTTATGGGGTAGCTTTTTTCAATGCCAACTTTATATAGAGTTTGTAGTTAGTTACCTGTAAAAGTGTTGATGCATTGCCTGATATTTGAAGTTAATGTGCTATAACTTCAGAAAGCCAACGGAAGATTATTTGGTTTGTAGGCTTCAGTTCAAAATTCAAGCTCGTTTATGTACTTAAGCTTTAAGTACTGTACAAGTAGGAAAACATGCATAATGTAAACCAGCAGCCGAGATGTACAACAAATAGACCAGACATACAATAAAGCACAATGACCCATGAAAATCCATACTGTATAAAAGCAAATAAGATACTGGTTAAAAATTAAAAAGCAAGCTCTGAGAGATAAGGTGTTAGAGATTTAGTGAAGATGTGCATTGTAGCCGACTCCAAAAGCTATCTTATCTGTAAATACAAAATATGAAAATCCTGAAATGCAAATAAATGAGTACACAAACACTCAATTTGTACCCCTGAAACTACTCGCAGCCCCAAAGAGGCAGAGTGGAGGGTATGGGCAAGATGGTACAGTACTAGCAAATCTGTAAAGCAGGAGAAACCCACATCATGTAGGGTTGGGTCTATATTAAATAATTGAAATGTACTTACCTCAAACACCTATTCATCAACAAAGGAACAGAGAAACACACTTCAGCAAACATCCACAATTTTACAAGGGTAAGTAATCACTTGTTCACCATAACACCACAACACACATTGCATTAAATAAAACCCACCAAAGGGGGGGGGGCTTCACCCCTACACCCCGTAACTATATATACCAATTACGAGATAGCACTACAGTGGGGAAAAGGGCAAAGTTGTGATGTTGGCCAATGACTTCTTTACCCTAGGAAAGTTTACATAATTTGCAGAAGTGAATTTTGCTGTTTTTGTGTCAAAGAATAGGTGTTTGAGGTAAGTATATTTTGATTATTTGATAGTATAGACCCGTAGGGATAAAAAGACAAGGGTAAAAAGCTTATAGGTAATGTAGGAACTGGCAGGGAGCCAGTGAAGCTTAGGAAGATTGTTGTAAAATGGCAGTAATAGGAAGTGTTACTGGGAAGCTAGGCTGCAGAATTTTGTACTGACTGCAATCTATAGTAAAGGAGATATGACATTATTTTTATTTATTTTATTTTATTATTTTTGTTAGAAAAATATGTATTTGAACATGTATAAAGTGCTAGTTGAAAAGCAAATAGTATATAATGCATTTTATTCTATTAATAATATGGCAATAAGAATGATTTTACATGTAATTGCTTGAAGCTTTGGAGCTGCAGTGTATTTGAACTCTGACCCTGGCAGTAGCCAGCTCAGCAAGCTTATGTTTTTCACTAATGATTATCTGCTGGGTCAGGAAAATTAAATGCATAAAGCATTGAAAATCCTTCTTCCTTCCTCTGAGATAATTGGCCTTGTGAATATTATCAGAGATAAAACACAGCTGCTAAAGTAATGTTGCAAGAAGAACAAAGAAGTATATTACAAGACTGAACCAACTATTGTATTCGAGCAGGCCTGAGACCTTGAAAGAGTAACATTTTACAGAAAGACATTATAACTAACCAGGTGCTTTGCAAGGCTGTATTATTCCCATGGGAAAACTTTTAAAATGTATAACATCAGCTTTTTCTTATGAATAGAATATTGTAGACCATAGTGATGTAGGTGCCCTGTGACTAACCACGTCAGTAAAGTGGGCACAACTTGAATGTAAGACTATATAAAATTGTGTATTTCCTGCATCATGTCAGACAAAATTCTATACTTGTATTGTATGGTCTTTTGCCTCCTGGTGTACACTAGTAAACTTTTGCATCTGAACCTCCTGTGTTGGTGACTGTCATTTTAAAAAGCCTAATGATTTTACAGTCTGATTTTTAATAATTTATTTGACAGTTTGGTCCTTTCGAGACGGAATTCCCTTGGTAAGCTACAGGTCAGAGTGTATGGGTGGTAATAAATCTGTGCAGGAGAAGTTGCCAAAATGGTTCTTCTTGAGTGAAAAGACCTCCGACTGAATTGTTGTGTGTAAAGAGGCTGTCCACTTTCTGATCTGTGGCCGAAGAGAGGAATTTGAACACTTTCATCACCAGGAGGCTCAGGTAGGAAGAATTTGCCTTTTTTTTTGTTTTAGATCAGGGACTAGGTTACAGTATAATTGTCAAGATTTGTTTTGCAGATCAGGGACAAAAGGAAGTACTGTACATTTTGTCATAGATCAGGGTAACAGAATAAGGTAGACAGTTATTCTAGATAAACTGTAAACAGGAACTAAGGAATTGACATCACGTGATAAAAAAGGGTTACGTAACATTCTCTTTGACATGGGTAATCAGTGCACTAAAACCTTGCAAGATCCGCCCCTAACCAAAGAGGCAAAATACATGCAATTACAGCATGCTGATATGTTAGGTATTATACAAGATGGGTTAACAAATATGAATTTGATGGTAAACTAGATAAACCTTCACTAGTTAAACTCCTTAAACAGCTTAAATCTGATGCAGGAGGTCAGGCAAAAATGCAGCACCAACTAGGCATACCTCAAGCACACAGGTGGATTGAGGAAGCAAATCGTAGAAAAACAGAAGCTTAGAAAATCAAAAACATTTTTAGACAACAGAGTGAAAGGTCTGACAGACAGAATCTCTGAGAAATGGAAACCTAGAGCAGACTGGACTTGCATTAATCAATGCATACAACAGGAAAATGAGACAATAGATGGATATTATGCTAGATTATTAGAATGCTTTAATAATCATAGTGGTATGTCGGTTCCTGAGAACGAAACACATGATTCCCCATATGAACAACAATTAAAAAATGCATTTTTGAAAGGTTGCATTGCACCTATTAGTAGCTTCATTACAAAGCATATGATAGATCATCGAACAGGGAGGCTACAAGCCTTACTCGAATACGCTAGACATGCTGAAAGACATTTTAATAGTAAAAAGAAAAAGAAGGCGCAAGTCTTCACTGCTGAAGACAGAGCTGAAGTATTTGTATTACAGTCAGGTAAAAAGGGCAAGAAAAAGAATGCCCAGGGAAACAAACAGTCTGACAAACGATCAGAAGATTTTGAGGAAAGGAAAAAGAGAGGTGAGTGCTTCAAGTGTGAAAAGAAAGGCCATCTAGCTAGGGACTGTAAACAAAATAAGAAAGCAATGACAGAAGATAAAGGAGATGAGGACTGACTATATGATAGTGAGGATACATCATATGAAAGTCAGGAATCACCAGTAACAGCTAGAATAGAAAAGACAAATACCAATGTAGTAGAAGGAGTAGAGGAAGTACAAATTGACTTAGATGAAAATGGAAATGAAATTTTAGATTTAGCATTGTTGAGCCTGGAGCTCTACCTAGCAGATTCAAAACCAGAAGTGACACTTCTGGTGGAGGGAAGGGAAGTCAAATTCCTGTGTGACTCAGGAGCGTCACGGACTTTGATACACCCCTCCAAGTTACCAGAACATCCTGAATCACCTGATTATGTATTAGTAAAAGCAGCAAACGGAGAGCTATACAGGGAACCACTCTCCCATGATATAGCAATAACTGACCCTGTTTCAGGTATGACCCAGAGAAGTAAAATAGTGGTTTCTGCAAAGTGTCCAGTAAACCTATTGGGCAGCAACCTTATGCAGATATTTGGCATAGCAGTAGTTCCAACTGTACAAGGTATGGAGGCACAGAGACAAATGGATACTTTTGTAGTGCGATCAGAGGGTGAAACCTTTTATTGGTACAGCCAGGACCTAGTCACGACTGGTCCAGGGGCAGTGACCAAGGAGCTGATGAACGTAGCCATCAGTAAAACCCCCTCCCTTGACACTGATCAACAGCATTTGTTACACTGTACTCTATATTACTGTACCGCACCAGGACCTGATAGAGAGTATGAGCAAAAACTGTTTAGAAATCGTGCAACTAGATTGGTTTTGCGTACTTTGTACTGGGATACTGAGGGGAACAGTGTAGTTAGCTGTTCACTACCTCAAGAATTTCTTGCATTGTATAGATCAAATCGGTTGCCACATGTTAGCTTTACAAAGAATAAAAGTGTTAAATGGGCAGACTTAGGAGAAAAAGTAACAAGATGGGAGAAACAGACTGATTTAGAGCTGTCAGAACAAGGGATACAAAAACAAAAACTGAATTGGTTGACACAGACACATACAGCTGTACACTTGCAATCTAGTGAGGACAGCCGATTAGCATTTTTATTAGAAGAAGAAGAAAAGGCCTTGTGTAAAATTCCAACAACTCTGTGGGCAAGAGGCAAGTCAGATGTAGGGCTTATTCGAACAGCAGGACCAGTTAAAATTACCCCAAAGTCAGCTTTTAGACCACAGAAAAGACAATACCCTTTGAGAAAGGATGCAGAAATAGGAATTAAGCCTATAATAGCAGCATTACTCAAAGAAGGAGTACTGGTAGAATCTCCTGATTCACCATGTAATACACCCCTATTTCCTGTTAAAAAAGCAAACGGGGAATGGCGGATGGTACAAGATTTACAAGCTGTAAATAATGCAGTCATACCTAGAGCACCTACGGTGCCAGACCCACATACTTTGTTAAATGATTTAGAACCGCAACAGAAGTATTTCTCTGTGGTAGATATTAGAAATGCTTTCTTTTCAATACCTATACATCCTGATAGTCAATATTGGTTTGCATTTACATTTCAGGGTAAAAGGTATACATATACTCGACTACCACAGGAATATTGTGAGAGCCCAACAATATTTGCACAAAAAATGGCTAGCAACCTGGCAGGATTTACCCCACCGGGAGGTAGTCAAATTCTACTTTATGTAGATGACATCTTGCTAGCAGCCCCCACCCAGCAGCAGTGCAGGGCGGATACTGTAGCATTATTAAAATTTTTAGCAATACAGGGACACAAAGTAAACAAAAGTAAGTTACAACTTTGGAGAAAACAAGTTAGATACTTGTGATATGTGATATCCAATGAAGGTAGAATACTAGATGAAGAAAGAAAAACAGCAATTTTGCAAGCACCCAAACCAACAACTAAGAAAGAAATGATGTTTTTGTTAGGTACAACTAATTTTTGTCGGAGCTGGGTACCAAATTATGCTTTGGAATCTGCTCCACTGACTGATTTGATATATAAGACACCAATGGCAGTACAAGATATTTTACAATGGACAACAGAAGCAGAAATGGCTTTCTGCAGGTTGAAGCAGTTGATAGCTTATTCATTAGTTTTAGGACTTCCAAATTATCACAAACGGTTCTTTCAGACCGTAGATTGTAAATGTGTAGCTCATACAAAACAGCAGGATAAGATTTCAAAAGGAAATGCACGAGCTGATGCAGCGGCAAAGCAAGCAGCCTCAGAAACTTTATTTTTGAACGAGGAATTACAACCCTCTGAGATTTTAGATTTAAAAAAACAATGCAGACGCTTACTACCAAAGCAGAAAAACAAAAATGGGAAAAACGAGGTGCAATTCTTGAAAATGGACTGTACATTTCCAAGGAAAGAAAACCGATATTGCCGTCTAATTTATTTAGATATGCAGCTTTGTTGAGCCATGGGCAGTGCCATGTCTCAACAGGGGGGATGGTACAGTTAGTAAATCGAATATTCCAAACATATGGATACATAAATTATACAAAAAAATGTTGTGCAGCTTGTCATACTTGTAACAAGCACCATGCACAAGGAGCATTTAAAACCAAGCAAGGAAGTTTTCCTATACCACCATACCCGTTCCATACTATTTGTATGGATCTCATAGAATTAAATAAATGTAAAGGGTTTGACTCCCTCTAAAATGTTTTTTGGGAGAGCATATTATGTGCCTCAGTGGAAAGCTCTCATGCCTGCAGAGCAGGAGGCTGACAGTTCATTAGCTAATTATATAAAGAAACTGTTAATGAATAAATCTGTTTTGCAGTTTAACTCTTTTTCAGATAAAAGACAGACCAAACCGCAGTTTTGGAACCATGTACCTGGATCTGGTTGAAGGTGACGAAAAGGGTGAGTCCAAAGTGGGAAGGTCCATACCAGGTCCTGTTGGCAACACCTATTGCAGTCAGAGTAGCTGAGAGGACGTCCTGGGTTCATTTGACGCATTGTAAACCGGTAAAGAACTTTCAACTTGATAAGAACTTTGTGACTGATACACAAGGGCAACATGGCCAAAAGTAAAGCAAACAGAAAAGCAGAGAAACCCCAGAACTATTGCATAATTATTTTGTTAGCTGTGCATTTGTTGACTATAAGTGTGACAATTTTTCTCTTATTGTGTTTTTTTCCTGCACTCAACCACACGAGTGAAAATGAGAAGACGTGATGAACTGTCTATAGACTGGCATCCAAATTTTAACACATACCTGGCCATGAAACATGTGTATGCAGAGACTATGAACATTTCAAATTGCTGGGTTTGTACAGCTATACCAACAGCATATGGAGGACTGTTAATGTCCGCTGTCCCTCTGGGGATAAATGAGACTTGGGAAAATTTGCTTTTTGATACAGGAACTGTGAAATCACAGGACAAAATAGCTTTATTTTTACTTGTCACACAAAAATGAGTTGTATGTTTCTACAAAAATAATACCCTCCAGGTGGGCTAGAGTAATTGTAATATAACAATGTCTTATAAATGTTACATTAAAGTCAGAAGTGGGGGTACTGTTTGTAATACTAACTATGATTCATATCTGAGTTCAGTGAAAACTACATTAAATGCAGTATGTGACAATCCAGTCTTAACTAAACAATTGTCTATTAAAGATCTGAAAATGTTTCATGCAGGGATAACACGTATTAGTACCAAAGTAAAAAACTGTTATTTTATTTGTGGGAAAAAGGCATATAAATGGTTACCTGAGAATTGGTCCGGCAGTTGTTTTTTGGGTTATCTGGTTCCAGCAATAAGACATACTGCAGAATTACCTTTGGGTAAGATACGAAATGTAAGGGAAACAGCTCAAAAATCTGAAGGAACAGTTAAGAAACCTGTGAATCCAGTTGGGAAGATCGAAGCTGGTTGGAAAGACCATAATTCAGTAAAAGACAAAAGTGAATTGACTCATATGGACTTGGGTAACAGTGTTATATCCTGGGCAGGAATACTACCAGCCTATGGAACAGTCAAATCGATCTGGGAGCTGAGGAAGCTGTCAAGATTTCTCGAAGTAATGAGTAATGCAACTTTTTCCGCCCTAGAATTGGTGACTGATGAACTGAATGCAATGAGAACTGTTGTGCTACAAAATCGAATGGCTCTTTACTTCACCTTAGTGGCAAGAGGTGGTACATGAAGAAGAATGCTGTGCTTTTATCCCTGACAATCGTCACAAGATAAATAATCACCTAGAGGTAATTCAGCAAGTATCAGCCATGACTAAACCAGGCCCAAACCCACTGACGGACTTTTTCCAGAATCTGTTTGGGGGGTGGGGTTCCATCCTAATGAACATTTTAATTGCTATTTGTGTGGGTACACTCCTAATAGGAGCATGTGTTTGCTGTGGAATTCCCTGCATGAAAAGATTAATCAAAGATTTTGTTGATATATCTGTTACTGGAACGTTTTACCAAGAGATTGAAATTGAAAGATTGATTTCAGATGATGCTTTTTCTGAAGTATAGATTAGATGACTCACCTAGCTGAAAATCCTGAGCGGGAAAGGCTAGGAGATGAAATGACACTATGCATACTTCAGAATAGAATAAAAAGTATTAATAGGAGGGAAATGTTAGAAAAATATGTATTTGAACATGTATAAAGTGCTAGTTGGAAAGCAAATAGTATATAATGCATTTTATTCTATTTACAATATGGCAATAAGAATGATTTTACATGTAATTGCTTGAAGCTTTGGAGCTGCAGTGTATTTGAACTCTGACCCTGGCAGTAGCCAGCTCAGCAAGCTTATGTTTTTCACTAATGATTATCTGCTGGGTCAGGAAAATTAAATGTATAAAGCATTGAAAATCCTTCTTCCTTCCTCTGAGATAATTGGCCTTGTGAATATTATCAGAGATAAAACACAGCTGCTAAAGTAATGTTGCAAGAAGAACAAAGAAGTATATTACAAGACTGAACCAACTATTGTATTCGAGCAGGCCTGAGACCTTGAAAGAGTAACATTTTACAGAAAGACATTATAACTAACCAGGTGCTTTGCAAGGCTGTATTATTCCCATGGGAAAACTTTTAAAATGTATAACATCAGCTTTTTCTTATCAATAGAATATTGTAGACCATAGTGATGTAGGTGCCCTGTGACTAACCACGTCAGTAAAGTGGGCACAGCTTCAGTGTAAGACTATATAAAATTGTGTATTTCCTGCATCATGTCAGACAAAATTCTATACTTGTATTGTATGGTCTTTTGCCTCCTGGTGTACACTAGTAAACTTTTGCATCTGAACCTCCTGTGTTGGTGACTGTCATTTTAAAAAGCTTAATGATTTTACAGTCTGATTTTTAATAATTTATTTGACAATTTTACATTTGTTGACCGGGCTAGTCTAACTGGATATATGTCCATTTTCAGTAGAGGCCCGGGGAGAAAAGCTCCACATAAAATATACAGCACATTAATAATTCAGTTTCAAGACATTAAACTTCAATTAAAGATACTAGTCATACAAAACATGTGCTACAAAGTAAATAAGCATATGTGATATAAGAAAGTAGAACAAAATAAGACATCCCATAATTTTTTTTGTCCCCCCCCCCCCCCCCGGCCAATCACTGTGGGAAGGAAGTATTTAGAAGGATGAGGACATCTAGAACTTGGACCCCTAATAGAAAAAAGTAGTAGATTTCATATAATTAAATGGAATATTTAGGATCAGTTTGCAACCAAAGAAATCAGAAAGAAGATGAAATTGACTTACAAGATGGATAGAAAGATAAATTAATATAACAAGGTAAAGAAATATAACAAATACAACAATTGTATATTTTTATTTGTGCAATGTTTTGTATTTTACTTTTTATATGAACTCATGTGCAAGGAAAAGTATGTGTTATTTCAATAAGGTTCTGTTAAAAATAAATATGTTTCATAATGGCAGAAAACACAAACACAGTCACTAACCACCAACATAAACTAGCATATACTAAACATAATCTCAGTACTAAGAATAACACAGACTGTAACTGTAATTAGAATCCTATTAATTTATGTTGAGGCCCAGCATGGAGCTGGGCTGAGATACTTAAAGTATAAAGACAGAATTATTTATAGTGATGCACTCTGAGTGAATGTCCAGGCTTAATTCAGATGTATACCTAACTGCCCGACTTTGTAATAATCACTAAACTCATAGACTAAGAACCAGTACCACTTTCTGACTGCACATCAGCTGGTTGCATCACTGAAATTAGCACTGCTGTCCTCCTGACAGTAGTACTATTAAGTTTAAGTAATTTTGCAGTGTTGTTCTACTGGCTGTAAATTTATGAAAGTTAGGTAATATTGTATGGTTGCATCTTGTTGTTGTTGTTGTTGTTATATTGTTATTTACTACTTGCGATATGTAAGATAATACTGCACCATTGCTAGTATAATTTCAGGCAAATTTCCTTTGCTGACAGTTGCAGATAATATGCCTATAGAAACCAAATTAACTTCCTATCTGATTGCACTGTTTGATCATGGGTGTTGCTGCATTTCTGCTTGTTACTGACTGTTGCATTGTTACAGCATTTAAAGCTGCTGCTCTAGAGTACTGCACTAGAGAGCATTGGATTATACATGTTACTGCCTGTGCTGTCTGCTCTACTGATGTGGTGCTTTAAGTGTTGCCTTTACAGCTACTGTTCTTGGAACTATGCATTTAGACTTTCTGCAGCCATTGCTCTACAGTTACTGCACCTGCGCCACTAGTTTAACTGTCCACTGCTCATTGCTGCTACTAAATAGGAAGAGACCAAATAACCTGTTAATTCAGCTATTGATTACACATGATCTCGCACTTGATCATTTGTGTTGTGGCATTCCTGCTTTTACTAATTGTTTCACTCTTACAGAAACTAAAATAACTTCTGCGTGCTGCTGTACTTATTAGGTAAGACTATCTCATTTAAATTTGTCACTTGTTTCTCATAGTCTGACTGTTCCTACTAATTGCTGTCACTTCTACATTATTTTGCACTTATGAATACTACAATAATCACATCTTATATTACTGCTTCCTTTAGTCACATCCCATATAATCACTTTTTTCTAGTCCGCTCCATTATCTCTCTTTCTTATACCGTGTATTCTCATTAAACACAACGCCTTTCTATTGATGAACTTTAGCTATCAGTCAATAAATTGTCCAAGCTACAGTGCAAATTGTCAACATGCCCAACACTTTATTGACATTATAAATGCTAACTGCCTTTTACAGATAGCTAATCAACTGACTGGAGGTCCAAATATCTTCGATCATGTTCTTATAAATATGGCCTCTTCTTGCACAAGTCCATATATATAATTTTCTCTTATTAAGTTAGACCATAAATCATTAATTTTTCCTTTAAACCTAGTGGTACTTCCCCTAAAAATAACTCTGTGTTTATGGATTTCTCCAGAGCAAACCCTCTTCAGTTATTTGATGACTTAAATTAAATCTGCTGTAATCCTCCTCTGATGGACACCATTGCTGAAGCTGCTGTCTATGCCTCTGACTTCTACTCCCCCTTTATATAATCTTATTGACAAGGCATCCTCATTTGTAACAAATGTAATGAGAAATTTAAAAATAAACCCATGTGATGGAATACACATTTAAATTAAGTATATAACAAAAGAAAGAAAATAATGCTTATAAGATGTTTTATTCTATCTCACATAACAGCACGTTTAAGCAGATTAACTGTGCTTAAGGGAAGCTTTAATAAGCCTAAAGCTGAATATGAACTTAAAATATCAATCAAAACCAAAAATAAGTGCAAAGCTTTATTTAGCTATGTCAGAAAGTTAAGAACTAATAATCAGCAATGTTCTTGAGTTGGTCCACATAAAAACTGCCCGGAACAACTCAAACCTAATAGCTAATAAAATTAGCTTACAACTTTAATGCAGTTTTACTTCACTCACAGTTAAAATTATTCCACATGTTCCACAGTTTCAAACACCCCTTACAATTGCTATAGAACAAGTTCTCTAGGCCCTTTCAAAAGCAAAAAAAACATCTCATCCATTGCCATGATAACATACCAGGTTGCCTGATTATCGGTTACAAATATAGTCTATCCAACCCCTACTTCTTTGACCTAAGTCTCTCCACTGGTTAAATTCCCACAGACTGTAAAATAACCATTCTAATGTCATTACACAAGGGTGGCCCCAACTACAGATCCAGGTAACTCAGATCCATTAGTCTCACTAGCCTGATATGTAAAGCAATGGAAAGTATTATCTTACACCTCATGAATATGGACATTGAACACCTCTTAACTATGGACACTCATCAATTCAACATCATCAAAGGTAGACCCTACCTCTTTAACCTTATCTTTGACAAAGCCAGTGAAGCAGTTCACATAACTTATGCAGTACCTATACCATATCTGGACTGAAGAAGGCCATTGTCACTTTGAAAACTGTTACTGATGTATTCCTTTAAACTTCTGAGGTTTGCGTTAGCGTTAGTTCCATTACTTTCAGCAACAAACATATGTGAAGATGGTTAATTCCTTGACCAGTTTTTATGTTTATTTTAACAGTCTGTACCTGTTTTTGCTAAGGTCTTTAAGACTGTATCAGACATTCCAGTAAATTATTGGACTGTATTTTTGCTGTTTAAGTGGGATAACTATTTACATTAAGGCAGTTCCAGGACAGTCAGATAACATACACTTGGTACTAGTTGTTTTCTTAAACCTAATGTAGCTGATCTTTGTCAGCCCCTTATGATAATTTGACAACATAATTCCCTTCCTTTCTATGTTTATTAGCTGTCTACATCAAGTTTGGCAATACCTGTGATATTCTATTAGCTAGTAGACATAAACATTTTATAATCATGGTTTAAAATTGAAATGGGTCTAAATGAAACTGTGTCTGAAAGAACTTTATCCCTGTTTGGATAAGAAAGCCACTACACATTTATTCCAAGATGATAGTACTCCCTCCATTTTTTAAATTTTGTTGAACAAAACTTTCAAGAGTTTTATCACTTTCTTCCCTTCCAAATTCCAAACTTCCCCAGGAATACTGTCTCTTCCTAGAAAATTCCCTATTGATTAATTATACACCTCTCATTTTATCTCATCTCTTCATATCTTAGCTGTTAATTGTTGAACCTCATCTTCCTCTAACTTGGCATAAGTAATTCTTCCATAAATATGTTCATGTGTGCCCTTTTTGGTATCCACTTTTCTCTGCTTTATATGGATTTTCATAAAATTTCCAAAATATCAGTAAAACCTAGAGAGAGTCACTTGTTATTTTTCTTGTTCTATGCTTCCTTAGTTTGCCAACAACTCTCCTACTTTCTGTTGCTTAAGTTGTTTTGCTCTCTAGAGTTGTTATCAAAAAATAGTTGGTTAATATCAACCTTTCCAAACTCATACATATTATTTAAAACACCATTCTTTTCCCTTTGGCATTAAAGATGTTGCTCCTTTTCATGATCTGTAAGATTCCTCCTATTCTGCAATACTTTAACCATTGTTAACCCCTCTACAGAATTCCCATTACTTTTTTACATATCTTTTTCTCTTATTTCTACCATGTTTTTTTTAAACCCATTCTCTTTTCATCCCACTCTCTAGCTATCCTTTCTTAACACATTTCTATCTTCCCTAATAACTTAAATAATTTCAACTATCCATTCCTTAAATTCCTCTCACTTTAGCAAATAAGTAGGAAAATGCTAGTGTCTCATTTTTTGCTTCATTACCCTGCACTTATATCTTACTTTTATTTGTGTAGGATTTTAAATTTTTATTAGATGTGTGTCACAGCTTTTGATTAAATACACATGTTCCAGTAAAATATAATGTCCAGCTGCCACCTATAAATAAAATTCCCTGGTGAAAGATTATTATTTCTCCCAAAGTTCTCTTAAGCAACAAAATAGCAGTTTTAGGTAGAATATAAATACCTACTAGCATAATCTTCCTCCCCTGCCAATAACCCTTTCTACCACAAAGCTGCTATTATTGTCTTTTTTGTCTTCATCTGTCACTAGTGGAGGCCATCTAACATTCAGAATTGTTACTTCCCTTTACCTTTGACCCTAAAATCCTTTATTTGTCAAAATCACATTCTCATTTCTATCTATATCTTTCCTGCAATATTGCTATTTGTACTCTGCACTTCTTAATATAATTCAATACTATTTGTTTTTGTCTATACCTGTCCATGATACTATGAACAAAGTAGGCAATATGCTAGAAAACTATTAATATCACCTATTATACGTCAGTTATTTTAAATGTTTATTTCCAGCTTTTACCTCACATGAACATATTAATATTTGGCAGTCTGATCTCTTGTATAGTTGCTTCTCCTCATTGTCATTTAAACCCATGTCACATTTTCAAGAATTTTTCCTTCAAAGAAAACTTAAAAAAAATAAATAGATCTTCACAACCTCCACCCCTTTGACTTGCAATAAACCTTCCAAACTATGTACATTTTCAAAAATGAAGTTTAATCCTTTATATAGGATCTGTATCCACAGACATTCCAGTTCTAAAAGTAAGGGTACCCATCCTAAGGCACATGTTACACCCTGTGATCCCAGTAACACTAATTGCTATATGTTCTTTTCTTATCTCTATTTCCCCTCACAGATTTGAAAAACAGCATGCATGCTTTTGGTAAAAGTTAACTCTTAGCCTCAAGAAAAAGTGCACTGCCTGCCTTTAAATGCACACACTAAATTGTGTACTGTTACATTAAATGCACTGAAGGGCTAAGGCTGCTGGGGAGGCAACTACCTGTATAACATATTCACTTACCATAATTTCAGACTTCATTTATCTTTCACCAACCTGCTTACCAATGTGCCTTTAAATGTTAATTAAAGTGTAGCTTGTGCATTTCTCTCAGCAGGCAGTGTTCAGGCCTCTCATGACTAATTGCTTGCACCTGTAGACTTTCTGTCTCCCACTGAAAGCCTCTGTTAATGGAAGAAGCAGCTAATGCCTTTGCAAATACAATAAATAATTATCATTTTCATGCCTTTCATCATTTGATCTTATTTTTCAAGCCTATTTCCTCAAAAATTATAGCTTAAACCAAGAACATCAATTTAGACATCCACCTCTGAAAAAACAAGGGAATTATTGCCAAAAGTCTACATATAATGAAATCATTACATTTTTACATCCTCCCAGCATTGTAAGACCACAACATTATATTAACTTTAACTAGCTTCTGTCCATTTTTTCTTACCTTGTTATAGTGTAAAAACTAGATACCTTACAACTAAGAAAAAGTGCTTTATTGCTTTAATATCATTAATATACATAGCAGTAACTGATAAGGTTCCCCCACCTAACATTTAAAATACCCCTGAATGCACAATATACAAAGCTTTTTTTACAATATAACAATGCAATTTACATCATCAAATTTTTACACAAATATTGATAAGAACAAAACACTTTTACTTCAGTTATTTCTTCAGTCCCTTCAATGTTCTTCAAAACATTAATGACATAATGTTGGGTATATGCTTTTCAGTTCACCCACCTGCTTAACACAGTCAACAAAAGCTCAGTCTTTCTTCTTCTTCTAAAGCCACATTTCACATGAATTTTCATATATCCAATGGTATTGATGTTTTATGCTCTCCTATTCATTCACTAATTTCTCAGTGTTGCTAGTCTTTCCGATCACCTCCATTTCCTAACACCAGTCTCTGGTTTAGGTTCAAAGTACTCCTGATTCACCTAGTCAGCTCCTATGTTTTTTTTTCTGTCAAGCATTCTTGTCTGGAACAACGGAAAAAAGTTTCACTGACAAAACATCTCTGTGGGATTTGTTATTGTCAGATTATGAGAAACAGAATCCCCTTCTGTTTGCTGGCTCATCTTTGTGATTTTTTTTTTTATTTCCTCCTTAGCCTGTTGCACATCAAAACATGTTGTCTAAGCCTACAGGAAAGATAGTCTGAGGGTAGCTAAATACAGCACTTTCCATCTCACATTTGCCTCTCAACATTACCTGATTGTTAAGAAAACTTGTTTCTCTTCTGCCTGATGTACAGTGAATAACCACTTTCCACAAACACTCTACTGTCCCCAGTTTTTGGTACCTATCTCTTATGGCACAGTTTTGTCAGGAGCAACTCTTTCTGCTGGTATTATTGCATTGTTACTGATATATGTGTTTTCTGCTTTCTCATTTCCAGGTTTGCACATACAGAGTGCCCTCTGATTTAACAACTCCTGCTGTGGAACACCAGTCCATTTGCTTATTTGTACGTTTATAAACTGAATGCAGTCTGTTCCTTCTAGTTTCTCTGGTGCAGAAAAAAATTTCAGGTTTGCTCTGTGTTCTTTGTCTTTTAACTCTACTATTTTTGAAATAGCTCTTCTTCAGAAGCTTCATGCTCAGCCATCCTTTTTTTCATTTTAAACTCAAATATTTATAGTTGTATAAGTATAACTGAATAGCTTATTAAAACTTCTATTTTTTCAGTCTTGTATTATTTTACTTTATGTATTTCTTCAGTGTTTTACTTATTTTTAAAATATCGGAGTCCATTTTATTTCTTTTTCCTCTGTATTACTAGAAGCCATCTCCTATACCAAAGATGAAATTTAAACTGCTTTTTGTTAAGCAACTGCAAGATTTTCCCCAGCCAGAGTTTTTTTTTTCTTCACCATTTCTGGTGATTAGCTTCCCCAAATGTCATCTTTGCTGGCATCCATACAGTGTTAATACTATCCGGTAACTGAATTTTACCCAAAATGGAAAGCTTTTACTGGCTTTGCTTCACGGTTTCTATTTTCACATTGGGAGAGCTATAATCAAGCTGTTGATCAGTGTGAAGCCATCTTTGAAGTTTTTCAGTCATCTTGGAACTCTGTTTTTTGGTAACTTTGGTTGATAAAGAGAGGCTGCTCTAATGCTTCAGTTAGACTGATGCCAAGGTAGCACCTAGACTATATAAGGGCATGGCTGCTATAATTATATATATATAATTTATAGAGCAGGATACACTGTCATTGGAATGATTGCATATCCTTACTGATCAGGTAAAATTCACTGAAGGCTCCATATACTGCCATATTGCTAGTCATTATTGGTCTATATCACTGAGCAGTGCATTTTTATATTTCACTTGCAGAATTATATATAACACAAGCAGAAAGTAGAGGAAATAGATGGTATTATATAATAGTAACTTGTTTGTGCAGTTCCTGAGCTTACTGAGTTAGCATATATCTAGCAGGAGAGATTGCCTCATTTCAAAAAGATGCTTATTTAGCATTTTTTGTACTTAACTGTTTAGGACAAGGTTTGTGGCTTCTGATAATTCCTATAAAGGGGGATTTCAAATGTTGTGGCTTTCGATGTGTGTGATCATTTGGTGAGAAGGCCACAATGTGTGGAAAATCAATTCTTGTTCCCTTAGTTAAATGTCTAGGTATAGATAAGTCTGTTAATGCAGTCAGTGCAACCCAACTGCAGTGATGTGTTGCTGAGGCCATTTCAGATGGCAATGTAGCACTTCTTTTGTAGTTATATTTACATTATACCTACAAACAATTATAATAAAATCATATCTTTTTGTGAGTAAATGTTGTATCTTTGGAACTTATCATAGCATGCCTCTACTGCAAGTGGGCTGCATCCGACAGTACAAAATTCAATTGCTCACTCCTGCTATTGTCAAACAGGCATGTACCCAACATCACAGTGCGCTGCTTTGTTTTCTCCCTTACACAAATGTGCTTCCTTGAAGTTAGTACATACGTTTGGGGTGGGGGGCTTATACATGTGCAAAAACATTTACGTCAGCCTGCTCTGTTATAAACTGTTTTAGGTTTGCACTGCTGTGATCTAAAAAATTGTCATTTTCTCATTGTAGACCCACTGGACATCATCTTAGCCTGCAGTAAACCATAAATATGCTCAGAAAAACAATAATATGAATTTCATGGCACTGATAAATAAATAATTGCTCAAAGATAATAACAAAAGAAATAAATATAGAACTTTATGGAATTTCATTTTCAACCATGTCTTATTTTTAATAAGTTAATCACAATGAAGTTAAAGAATATATAAAAGTACAAATTAAATACATAAAAAAATTAAATAATGTTTTTATATCTTTCATTCTGATCGTAGCAGTAAGCCTACACCAAGGCTGGAATTCCTAAAGATTCTCTCTATTCGCATGAATTAGCCAACATGGGTAGGTCAATTACCATAAGTAACAGAACGTATTTCATTAGCAGCTTGTTACCATTTCTCTGAATTAAGCACAGCACTGTCAGAACTGACAGTGCAATGTGTTCTCTGTACTAACCCATATATCATGGTAGCACAGGCAGCTGCCTATAAATATCACTCCACTGAGACACAGACACACACACATGCACACGCACACATGCACACACGCACACACACAGAAGCTTGCACACACAAATCATTCCCACACATGTCCAAGCATCCCCTGCATACTTTCTCACACTCATGAAAGCATTTTTTATTACACCCACACATATGGTCCAGCAACGCATGAACAAACACACACATACACAGGGTCAGCATACCCTGTCTAGCTTCTTTTGTATGACCACACAGACAGGCACAGATGAGCCCATATTAATTTGGTAAAAAATTTAAAATGTTGGGACTTGTAATGACAAATCAAGGAAAGTTGAGACTGAAAGAAAATATGAACTATACTAAGTCTGAGATTAATATTCCTTGGAAAGTTTCCTTTTCTCCAGGGTATGGTGATCTTGATTTGGTATATGTGAGATCTGCGAGTTAACAGGGGGAAGAGGGTCTTCCCACCCCCTACATAATAAGTTTAAAGGAGAATTGTAATTACAGTCTTTTTTCCTTCAGAATTTCAGAACAAAACATTGCTTGTTCTAAATTTCAATACAGAGCCATTCATTCTGCTTTCTTCATGCCCCTACACACACACACACACACACACACACACACACACACACACACACACACACACACACACACGCATGCACGCACGCATGCACGCACGCACACACACACACACACACACACACACACACACACACACACAAAATGTTTCTACTATACTTACCTGCACTACGACTGTTTCCATATAAGTGGGTTAATGAATGTTGTCAAAAGATGTCATTCACATTTCCCTTTGGGGGGGGGGCGCATCAGAGAAATTCTCTTAATCACCCTACTGAGTTTTTCATGTGTCACCACTGTTTCCAGTGCAGAGTACATAGCTAACTAGAATTAGCCAGTTCCCCAGAATGCCAGCTTAGCATGTAGCTTCCTAAGCAAGGGGAAAACCATAGTGAGAGAGACATTTCTGAATTGGAAAGGCTAGCTGAAATGCATAACCTTTCCAAGTTAAGACTTCTGCATTACAGTAAGCCTTTCTGAATCCAGTTTCAAACCCTATATTTTAAAAAATTCTGTTGGTATATTTTAAATAGTTTTATTCTGCATGTGTACAAATTATATCAGTGACAATAAGTGTTAAGAATTCTTGGAATCACAGTGAAAGTAAGCGCACAAATTCTCCAGAGCCAGGTGCACTTTAAGTTGCACTCCTTTCTGAAATATGCAAGTCTAAAACTCAAAATACAGCTGGTTCCCTGTGTGTATTGCATCTGTGACCAGAATTTAAATGCAAATGTATATGTATCTGTGAGTGTGTGCATGTGTCTGTATGTTTATGTCTGTGTGTATCTGTATGCCTGAGGCTGTGTCTGTGTGTCTATCAGATGACCATTGCATAAAACAATCCATTTTTTTATAAGGTGCAGAAATTGTGGCTGCATAGTCTGCTGACTCTATGTGTGTGTGTATGTGAATGGAGAACTTGTACATTTGACTGTATATTGGTTTATATGGGTGTGTATATATAAATGTAGGACTCAGAATCTTATGTTAATGTGCGTGTTTGTGTGTATGTATATAGGGAGGTGTTGAATGAAGTACAGACTTGTAGATGGCATACTTTGTATTATATGCTGAGCTATGTTTATTTGTTGCTCAGTCTCTACATTTCTGCAATAATTGGTTACACAAGCGGGTAGGGCACCCATATGCCTCCATTTAGGCTGCTTGAATGAGTGATTCGTATCCATATAAATTACTTTCTAATGAGATCCATGGCATAGTTTAAAAATCTTAGGCAGGCAATTTTTAAACATGTATATTACTTTATACTATGATTTGGTGTCATGCAGAGCATACATGATTCTGAATTGCTTTTTACTGCTGAGCAGCAGAATGGCTTCCTCGAGCAGAGAGCATTGTGCAGTTGAGCAGCTTCCTATGAGTATCACCTAACATCAAGAATGTATTGTTGAAAACATCAGGAATTTACTTATGCAGTGCAAACCATTATGAAATGATTGTACATTTAAAATAAACTTCTCATGATGAGACACTCTGGATTCTGTATAGGTTGCAAGGCCAGCTCTGAAATAAAGTGAAATGGTTAAATCTTTGTTTTCTTATGGTTTTCCAGTGCACCTACCTCTTGCCACATTGCACGCACTGTAATTATCATGCATTTACAGTAAACTAAATCATGTGATTATTTTGTCAAAGTAGCTTTTCACTTTCCATATCTCTGCAGCAGTCAGTCTGGGCAGCACAAAATGTGAGGTAATCAGACTTCTTCAGAAGCATGCAAAGAATTATGTAAACTGACTGAATAACATCAATCCTACTTTACTAAAGTGCAAATTCAGAAACTGCTTGTGCATATAAACTATTTACCTGTCTTACGTGGATGTATATTTTTGACATTTATCTTATCATAAAATGAACTGTAATATTATACAGCACTGTTATTGACCATTTTGTAACTGACATTGAGTGAATTTCAAAAAAACAGTCTGTTTATATTCAACATTCAGTGTACCAACACTAAATTGACAGAGCACAATGGAATACCCTCCTTTTATTTATTTATTTGTTTGACATGGTTGGTTCAACTGAGCAAAAAGCCCATTTTCAGTGGAGACCCAAGGAGAAAAGCTCCAACATAGATCATACAATAATCACAAAAGTATCAAAGTAACCAAAGTTACAAAATTACATACAGTAATTAAAAAATGGCAATTGTAATGGTGTATAGATGACCAGGAATGATAGCAATAAATAAAATGTTACATAACTTAGAAATCAAAAATAAGCAAAAAATTGCCATATGCAAAAAAATTCATATTTTTACTGTGAGAAAAAATAAAATGTAAAACTGTTTCACCACAACCTCCTATGAGAGTTGTTAGAAATAAATGGGGAGAGAGATAAAAGTATTAAATAAGATCTTCACTAAGAGTTTGGGGGAAAAAAGTAAGGGAAATGAAAGGAGGTTGAAGAGGAGAAATGAAGGGTTTATGCGGGGTCATGACAAGGGCAGATCCAAGAATTAGCTAGATAGGTTCATAGATTAGTACTTGGCTAACTGCCCTTGTGGGCCATTTTAAGCCTAGCCAGTTAACCCCATGTGAGAATCAAACCTTGCACCTTGTTTTTGTAAGGTAATTCGATAGATAGTTCTTAAGTTCTTTTTTGAAAGTGTTGGGGTGAGTAATCCTTGTTATGATGAGAGGAAGTTTGTTCCAGTGTTGAGATACTGAGTATTTGTATAACCATTTTCCTATAACTATTGGGTTTGTATGTTTGAAGATGGTGTTGGTCGGTAATATGGAGTGGGCGTGTGGGGATATAGGAAGATATAAGATTAGCTAGAGAGGGGCAGTTAGTAGGGTTGTTGAGTAAGAAGTGAGTTATATGAAGTTGGGAAAGTTGAAGTTGCTGTGGGAATTCCAGTCACTATAGGTTTTTAGAGCCAGGCAGTGGTGAGTAGTGTGTGGTAGGTTTGCAGCAAATCTAGTGATTTTATTGTATGTTTGTTCAAGCTTAGTAGTTAAGGAGAACTGAAGGTTGGTGAGGTTTGGGGCAGCGTAGAGTAGACTTGGAAGTAAATATGTCTAGATTCCTAGAAACCGAGTTTTTGATTTTCTTTTATTGACTGTTGGACATGGAGGTCAAATTTTACTTCATCATCTATTGTCATTCCAAGTAACTTAGTGTGGGGCTCTACATTTATGACAGTATTATTTAAGGAGGAGATGAAGAAGGCGGGTTTGAGGTGTGAGAGAGATTTTGAAAGAAATAGTAAGACCGTATTCTTTTTTAGGATTAAGAATCGGCTGGTTTTCAGTGAGCCATGTTTCAACAGAGATAAATGAGTCTTGGGTAAAAGTGAGATGTTGTGAGATATTGTCATTGGAGAAGATGAGTGTTGAATCGTTAGCGTACTGAATGAGAGAGGAGTGGCAGCAAGAGGTACAGAGGTCATTTGTGAAGATATTGAAGAGAAGGGTTCCCAGGATGGAGCCCTGAGGAATGCCTGTATGGTTTGGGAGGAAGGGGGAGCAGGAGGAATGCCATTTGCCTGATTTCCTTCTATTTGAGAGATAACTGGAGAACCATTCAAGGGTAGAGGTTACGAGATTAAGGTTGGCTAGCTTGGTTAGTAGTATATAGTGGAACACTGTATCAAAAGCTTTTCAAAGGTCTAAGAAGAGACATGATAAAAGTTAATTATTATTCCGGGCATCAGCTATAGTGTTAATGAAAGATAAAAGAGTGGTTGTGGTACATTGCTTTGGACAGAAACCGTGTTGGGTAGGTGTCAGATGGTTTTCTTGGATGAGGTATTTCAGAAACTGGGAATGTATGCATTTTTCAAGGATTTTTGAGAGGGGGAGAGTATAGCTATGGGTCTATAGTTGGATGGATCAGTGGAATTGCCACCTTTATGGAGTGGTATGGCATAGAAGGTTTTCCACATGTCAGGTACAGTGGCTTCACGAATGGATCTATTGATAAGTATTGAGACTGGATAAGCAAAAGAGTCAGCTGCAAGGCTGATAAGGGGGGGGGTAGATTATCAGCAGAGTGGGAACAAGGCTTTAGCTTTTGGAGGAGGGATTTAATATATGAGGTAGGTAAGGTATGGATCTGAGAGAAAAGAGGGTAGGATCAGAAGGTATATGAGGAAAGACAGTATTATTTGAGTTGTGGTTAGGGTTGGTATATTTTTGAATAGCATCGATGAAGTAATGGTTAAGAAGGGTGGCGGTCTCCTCTGCTGATGAATTAGGGTAGGAATTAGGAGTATGAGGGTTTCCAGGTTGGAGGATAGAGTTGATGGTTTTCCAAACAGTTTTGGGATTAGTGCGATGGCTAGTCTGGGCCTTTAAGTAAAACTTTCTTTTATCATTGAGGATGTGTTTTTTGTCAGGTTTCTGAGTTCTTTGTAGTTTTGATGTGGGTGGGGAATTTTGATTTTAACCAAATTTTCCATGCAGAGTTTCTCTGGTCCATAAGAGAGTGAGTTTCTTTTGTCAGCCAGGGGGCATGGTTAGATTTTATTCTGATTTTCCATAGGGGAGCTAGTGAGTTTAGAATCTCTACGAAATTATTGTTAAATTTTAGTACGGCGTCATTGAGAGGCAGATTCTACAGGAATGGCCAGTTTAAAGCTGAGACTCTTGTCATTAAAAGTTTTAGGGTTGAAGCCAGAGAGTTATCAACAGTCTCTGTAGAGATAAGGCATACATATTTGAGGGAAGTGTCTTTCAGTATAAATAGGGAGGTGGTCACTTAAGTTATTGGGAAGTGTTTTGGAGTTGTGATAGAGGTTTGGGTTTTTAGTTAATATCCAGTCAATGATTGTGCCAGTATTAGATCATTTATTTAAGCGGGCTGGTGTTGCTATGAGGTGGGTGAAACCAAAGAGATTGATGCTTTGGTCTGGGAGTTAGCACTTAGTGCTTTCTAGTCTATGATTACATCCCCCGGTATTACTGTTTCATAGGGTATATTTAGGGAGATCCATAATAATATGTTTTCAAGAGTAGGGATATTTTTTCCGGGTGGGATATAGATGGAAGCAATAGCAAATTTTTTGTGTGTGTTTATGTTGGCAGTTAACTAAGAGTAGTTCGGCAGGGGAGAAATCAAGTGGATGTGTGGATAGGGGGGAGAGGTTGAGTTCTTCAGAGTCAACCCCACCACCTGTCTTTGAGAGTCTATCCTGGTGGTAAACATTATATCCAGAGGGTAGGATGACATTATTTGGGGTATGGGGTTTTAGCCAGGTTTCAGACAAGATTAAGATGTGTGGAGTATAGTGAGAAATTAAAGTTTGAAGGCCAGTGGTTTTGTTTACAAAACTTTGAATGTTAATAGATACTATAGATAGGGGTTTAGTAGATTAAAAAACATTGCTCCCAAAAACATAGTAAGCCATTATAAAAATATTAGTCTAACATTTATTGAAAAAAATATACAAGCTCAAGGAGCATGTAAATTAGGAGATTTCCTGTGGTCAAGTTTACAAATCATACTACGCTGTAAAAACTGACTGTAGTTAGCCCTGCCACTCTCGAATAAGCATCCCCTCTAACCAAATAATGCCATTACAGTACTACCATAACCCAGCCTGTGTCGAATACAGTGAAACAAATGAGCTGCCTGACAGAAAAGGCAGCTGTGAATAAATACCTTGGGACATAGCTGTCTCCAATTTTAACTCATATTGTTGCCCTGTCTCTCATAAAATAGTTGATTTTCTTGTAAATCACTGAGGATTATAATCAGTCAATAATGCCTGAAGTTAGTTTCATACTTTTTTCTTTCAAAAAAATGTATAACAAAGAAGTTGAGAGCTATGCCTTGGGTATATGATAAAAGTCAAGGCATAAAAGTAAAAACACTATCTACCTGACTTTGCTGATTGCTTTGTTTAACAAGAATGACATTCAGAATAAATGACCTCAGGAAGCCTTAGTTCCAAAATAGATTTAATAAACAAACACTTAGTAGCATGGAAACTGGTTATTGCTTTACGTGGCAGATGGTAAATACAGAAACAATGTAAATACTGAAACAGCTTTCTGCAGTGCACGATGCAGGGAACAGTTAAGCTGTACTACTCCAAATCAGGCTTCTCAGGTACTCTGATTACATACAATATATTTTAGACATACTGTACTAAGTCAAACTGAAAAGTCGAGGGTGCATTTAATTATAAATGTGCAATCTGGTTTCTTGGAAATGACAGCACAGTTATACAATTTTTTTTAATACATTTATTAAAGATTTCTGACATGCTTTGAGATTTAATTAACAAATCTGACTTGGTGGTGGGAAATAAATGCATTTATGAAAGATTTCTGACATGCTTTGAGATTTAATTAACAAATTTGACTTGATGGTGGGAAAAGCACAATTTCTTTGAAATCACTGCAAATTGGACATTTGTAAATGAATGTAACAGAACAAACGTGGTATTTGTGGACTTATGTAACATGCTGTTATACAAACCAATAACATTCTAGCAGAAGAAAGCTAATAGCTGTCGAATTTAGTAAGATGTACTAATTAAACCCATTGAGCAGATGTCTGGTTTGTCTCCCCTCAGAAAACGTGCTTGTGCCACCTCTCCTCCTCCTCCTCATCTTTATCCTCCCTTTTAGCATGTGGATTTCATCCCCACTTGAAGGTCAGTACACCTTATTTGGGGAAGTATTTCAGATGGTCTGCAGCCTTCTCAGGAAATGATGCTGCCTCACATTAGTCCAGGACCCGGCATCCCGTGACTCCCACTCATGCCATTTTCTGTTTCTTCTTCTTTTGGCTTTACCAGCTCCATTCTACCATTCTTTTAACTAACAAAGATGTTTGGATTACCATATGTCTTCCCTCTCCACTTTACTATTCTCAAGTCTGAATGACCCCAGGAATCTTTTTTTCATTTTTTTCATCCACCATTTCCTGTATCATCTTTGTTGTCAGGTGCTGTAAAGTACACTGTGCCTTCCTTTTATGGTATGGCCTCAAGACCTCCTCATGATAGTGCTGGTGAGGTAACATCAGAACCTTGTAAAATGGGAGTGTTACTTTTTGCTGGGTGAAACCACATCTCAGTAATGAACTTTGGGATTCAGTTAGCCTTTGTAGCTCCCTACATGATCTCACATGAGTCATAGTATTTGATTTTTTTCCTCAGATTATTTCTTTCTTTTGTGGCACCAAACATTGCATTTCTTAACACTGAAACTCAGCTTCCACATCTCTGGCCATTTAACAAACTTGAACTCAGACTGCAATTGCCTTCCCTATATTCTCTGTTAATCCGCGATTAATATCATTGGTAAACAGTAGCCTTCAACTACAGAGCCACAACTTCAAAAATATGTATTCTGATGATGACCATTTCAAGCACTGACCCTTTGCTACCACACTGGTCATTATTTTTTCTGACTTTCATTATAATCCCCGAGTTCTACAACTGTGCTTATGTGCTTCTCCACATATATACATTTCCTGGGTTCCCTAATTTTTTAACTTTGCCTTCAGCCTCTAATCTGACAACTAACTGTCAAGACCTCTGATGACATCCAGGAATATGTCTGATGCTAAGGAGTCCATCTGTAGTGCACTAGTGACCTTGTTATACTTGTTGTAGATCAAGTCTGGTCAGCTTAAGCACTGGTAGCATAGAGGGATAAAGCCCTGATTATGGCCCAGGTGACCCAACAATTAGCAGCTCAGGCTTATATCAGCACTGGTAGAAGAAGGCGGGCAGACCCATTCTGGGAGGAATGGAGGGACACAGCAGAGATACAAGCTGCCACAATTCCATATGGGAAGGGTGGAATCACATACAGCATCCTGGGAAGATGGGATTTTGCCACAACATGCCATCGTTTGGAGGTAGACTTTAAAAGTCTCTCAAGAGGGAATGCATAGTGGGTTCCCACAGTGATCCAGGTCACTTGCCCCCCCAGGGATGGAATTAGGGCTATGACAGCACAATCAATTGCCAAGATCCCACACTATAGCCAAACTATGGAACAATCTCCCCACACCACTACGTAATATACCTAACCACAACAATTTCAAATCCATGCTTCTCTCCCATCTCTCCTCCAAATGGGAATGTCCTTCACATGCTCCCACCTAAAACTCCCACACTACTAACTCCACACCTAAATCATCATTTCTTTGCCTACTTTAACTTAATTCAGAGATCTTGCTCAGAACAACTTTTCATAAATCTTTTGCATGCATGCCTCTGGCCTACCTTACTCATATCCTCAAACTTTCATTGTTTGTTTTTCTTATCCATTGTACCCATAATATTGTTTTCCTCTGTAATATTGTAAATTTGTCTCTATTCGTATGTATTTGTATGTCTGTTTGGGGCTTTTCCCCTCGGATCTCCACTGAAAAAGGGTAATTCTTACCCAGCTAGACCAACCCGGTTAACAAATGCAAATAAATAAATAAATAAATAAAGATGCTGGAAAGGGTACAAGCAACACCCATGGCTACTTGTATGATGGCTGTTTTGGGTGCCTCTAATCCCATATGGTACCTGGGTCTAGTCCCTCATACAGAGCAGCAAATGATCTGAGTCCATTTGGTAATGGCTTGATAATCAACATGCATGAAGTCAACTAGAAAGATATGCTTGATTAACTGTATGTCCATGTTGCCTGTCATCCTGAAATACATTTACTTTTAGGCCGGCAAATATTCCCTTCATAGGTACATAGGATCATAGGATCATTGGTTCATAGGAGGTTACTAGGCTAATGGCCTTGGGGCCCTTACAAGCTTAGCCAAGAGTATACCCCAAAAAAGAAACCTCAGTGAGCACCTGGCACCCCTATCAATGAGGGAAACAGCTGGAACCCCTGAGACAAATTTGTGGTTTCCCATCCACTCATCAAGGTTGCGCTTGAAGAGGATCAGTGAGGTACTCTCTTTGACATGTGTGGGAAGTCTATTCCAGAGAAGGGGCAGCCCCTGGAAGACAAACCTGTCTCTCCAGCAGGTTTTGTTCATGCTGCATATTAGATTTAGGCCTTTCAAGCAGATAATGTGGGAGGAGTTAGACTAATGGATATGGAGCATCTCTAGTAAGGCATGGTCTGACACTGCCTTGTCGGCGAGATACAAATCACCTCTGAGCAATTTGTACAATACCGAGTAGACTGATAGTGATTTGAGCCTGTCTGCATAGGACAGGTGTTGGACACCATGGATTTATTTGTGAGGTATTTCTGTGGCCTTTCCATTTGGTGCAGATGTTTAGAAAGGTACATACCAAATGGGGCATTATACCCAATTATTGGCCTAATGGGGGACAAGTACAGAGAGGTAATGACCTCCTTTTTTCTGGATGCAATCCCTTTACTTATGAGATGAACCAAGTAAAAGGCTTTTCTGACCACTGCCGCTACATGATGGTCGAATGTGAGATTGTTGTCAATCTGAGTACCCAGGTCTCTCACCACAGGTTGTGTGCTTAGGGGGTTACTGTTGATGTGGTAACCAGTAGGGGCCGTGTTTTTTTCCAAATGGTAAATAATACATTTTTTTTGCATTTTACTTGAGGCCATAACTTTGGCACCAGTCATTTGTCGCTGTGAGACCCTCTTTCAGTATGTCAACATCATTTGGGGAGTCAAGGACAGCACCTAACTTACAGTCGTCTACAAACTTGGTCAGCCACAGGCCTTTTGTCTTTTCCTGGACCTCTGAGAAGTAGATGTCAAACACCTGGGACAGATCCCTGGTGAACAACTAGTGACAGGTCTGCTGGCGGAGGTGGAGGCACATATTTTGACCTTGTGGGTCCTATCTGTGAGCCAGTTGGCCACCCGCCTGATAAGATAGGGATTTACACCAAGTTTTGTTAGCTTTTCGATGATGCCCGAGTGGGGGATTGTGTCAAAGGCCTTGACAAAGTCAAGGTAAGCTGTATGTACTGACTTTCCCTCATCCAGAGCCTTGGTGATAGCCTCAAAGAAGTCAACCAGGTTCAACAGGCAAGATCTGCCCTTGACGAATTCAAACTGGGTGGGGTCAAGTCCTTGGAGATTGCCTATGTCCTTGTTTATGAGATCCATAATAATATGCTCCATGGCTTTACAGATCAAACTTGTCAAGCTAATGAGGTGATAGTTTCCAGGGTCAGTAGTGGCACCACCTTTGTGCAAAGGGATGACAGTGGCAATTCTCTACTCTGCTGGAATTAAGCCTGTACTTAGGCTGTGGTTGAATAGGGTATTCAATGATGAAGCTAATTCTTGCTGGAGATGGTGCAGAATACAGGCTAGGATACTATCAGGTCCCATGGAAGCTGTGTTCATAACCTTGGATAGGGCCTTTAACACATGATCTATGGAGATTTGAGGTACTTGGGACAAGTATCGAGGATGTTGAATGAGCCTTTGGGGGCAGGGAGGTGAAGTTTGCACTGAATCTATCTGTTAGCAGGTTGGCTAAGTCAACAGGATCAGTGCAAGTACTATTAAGTACTAATTCAGAACAAACCTCGGCTTTGCCATCGAAGTTCCTGACGTAACTGAAGAAGGCTTTGTGGTTTCCCTTTGTTTCAGAGGCTAGTTTCAATTCATAATTGGCTTTGGAGGTTTTCACTAGTGATCTAATTTGCTTGTTGAGGCTAAGGAGAGAGTTTTTACAATTTGGAATTTGTTCCTTTTTGCCCTTGGACAACAGTTTCTTCCTTTTGTTGTAAAGCCTGTTGATAGGAGATGTCCACCAGACAGGTTTATGCTTCCATAAGGAGCAGGTTTTAGTTCTGTTGGGTATGGCTAAGTCCATACAGTTGTACAGGTGCTTGTATACTGCATTGGTGTACTGTTCACCATTGTTGTCTGCATCCTCTTAGGAGGTTGTACTCAGCTTCTGAGAAGTTTTTTAGCCTGGTTATGGCTGGGGTGGTGTAGAAACTATGAATAAGACAGACCAATTATCTGATCTCACCAGGGAAGAACATACTATGGGAGTGTTGCAGTGGTCACCCATGCTGGTGAGAACAAGTCCAGAATGTTATCTCCCCTTGTGGTGGATGAGACAAGCTGGTCTAGTGCATTAGAACTGATGAAGTCAAGGAATCATAGGGTGAGTGCATTAGTGCAGGAATAGTTCATGCAGTCTACGGTGGGGTAGTTGAAGTCACCAAGGATCAGGGTGTTAGGGGTACCTCAATGGAGTTAAGTAGGTCCAGGTAGGAGGAGTGGGTGCCCTGAGTCATGGAGGCGGGTCTATAGCTGGCTATAACATGGATGGGTGTCTTGCCAACTGTCAGTTTCTCCTGTAGTAGTTCCAGTATGACATGCTGGCAAATCAGTCTGGAGGTGTGCCTGTTCTTAATGAAGATAGAGACTCAACCACCCTTAGTCTTCCCAACCTCATTTTGGGGTCAGAATGTGTGGAATGAGGTATAGCCTGGTTAGGCAGGGGTGCTGTCCGCTGCCCTGAATCAAGTTTCCATGACAGCACAGACATTGGCATCATCCAATGTGAGGAGAGCCACCAGTGAGTGCATTTTCAGATTAAGACTCCTAGAGTTAAGCAGCATGAACTTCAATTTGCTTTTTGACAGATCTCTTATGTTGGAAGATTTGTCTATGGGACATTGCCTAAAAAAAGGCACAATGGGGGAGGCAAGATCCTTGGCCGGTTACAGAATCCCAGGGGTGACAGGTAGAGGTCATCTGTGGAAAAGCATCAAGGCCTGTCAACCATGTCATCCTTGGCAGACAGATACTAGATCCCCTTGGAATGACACCAGAAACTAAGTCAATTGTTGAAGTCAATTATTTTTTGTTGGTATTGTGGTATCATTCTTGGAGAAGGTAGGATGCTGCTTAGAACTAGGGTCATACTTGCCTGGGGCACATACTCTGAGTGCTCAATCATGTCTGTCTTCATATGGTCACGGGAGGTACATCTCAAGTCATTCACACCAACATGGACAATGAGATTCAAAGATTCAAAGAAACTTCATTGTCATTTAGGAAACACAAGTGCTACCTAAACTAAATTTTGAGTGTCAGCTTGTTTACAGGAGAAACCAAACACAAAAAGACAGACATGATAGGTATTAAAGAATAAACAATAACTATAGTACAGAAGTAAATATCTAGGTAGCCAACACACATGCTTGTACATTATCTATATACACTGGACAACACTGACTACTAGATGATTAACACATGAAAAATACACTATACACAGAGGTGAGATTGTGTGATATTGCACATAAGGAAGTGACTGGAGTTGCACTTGAATGAGAATATATTAATTTTAGTATGCAATAAATAAATAGAATTACCTTATGGAAAAAAAGAAAAAGAATGAGAGGGTAACGATCTATTATAGTTTTGATACATCCACATCTATGTCTGCATTACATACACTGGAAGAAAAGTGTCAGTCAGTATTTTGTGGGACCTCTTTTTACATCTCATTTCAAAGAGCTCCTCTAAGGTAGGAAGACTAGTAGCCATGATATTTTCTGCTGTTCTTATTATTCTTTGCAGCTTCTTCCTTTCGGCCATTTGTGCTGTTACTGAACCATATAGTGCAGTTGCTGGTGATAATGCTCTCAATGGCTCCTCTATATAAGGTATTTAGAGCATTCTTAGAGTGCTCTGCTTTTCTAAGCCTTCTTAGGAAGTGTAGTCGCTGGTGGGCTTTTTTAATTAGCTGGCCTGTGTTTGTACACCAAGAAAGATCGCCTGATATATGTAGCACCAGGAACTTTGTAGTTTGGACTCTCTCCACTTCTTCACCATTGATCTTGAGGGACATAGGGGCATGTGCATAGCAGAGCTCTTTCTGAAGTCAATAATAATTTTTTTGTTTCATTGACATTCAGGTCCAAATTGGTGTTATTGTACCATTCAATCAGGGAGGTGACCTCATTCCTATACCCACTCTCGTCCCACCACTGTGGTGTCATCTGTGAATTTGATGATGTGCTTGTTGCTAGCTTTTGCAGAGCAGTCATGGGTAAGGACTGTGAACAGTAGAGGACTCAGCACACAACCCTGGCATACTCCGGTGTTGATTATTATACTCCCTGAAGCGTTGTTACCAGCACAGGTCCTTTGTGGTCTTCCTGTCAGGAAATCGAGGATCCAGTTGCACAGCCCTTTATTTATGCCAAGGCTGATTAGCTTTTCTATAAGTTGCATTGGAATCACCGTATTGAATGCGGAGCTGAAATCTATGCACAACAACCTGGCATAGTTGTTCTCTTCAAGATGCTACAATGTGAGGTGAAGTGCCACCAAAATGGTACTAGCTGTTGATCTGTTAGCCTGGTAGGCAAACTGCAGCAGGTCAAAGGATTGGGATAGTACTGTAGTCAAATGCTTAACTCATTATATCCAAGTGACGCCTCCAGGTGTATCTGCAGTTAACTCCTACTGACGCCTCTAGAAGTCAAATATTGCTTGTTCAAATTTGAATCAATAATCCCAAAATCATGCTATGTACAAGGTTTTAAAAGATTTTAGATTAAATCTTACACAATGGCAAACTCAAATGCATTAGTATTTGACCTCTGTCTAGTGCAGGTAAAAATATATTAAATGTTGTTTTTATGATATTAATTTATAAAGATATAATATTCACATTTTTCTAAATATTTTGAACAACCAGGTAACAGACAGAACTGCTTAGCCTCATATGAAAGCTCTAAGCTAGATGAATAAAATGCTGCTGACAGTGTGTGTGTAACTTGAGTGGTTGCTGAGATATTATAAGTTGTTTACAGAATATTACAAATGTAATAATTACAGTGTTTACTGTGACTTATATAATTCAGTTTATGACCTAGAACCTAAAGAATATTATCACTAAAAAAGTAGTTTATGCTGAAGAGTTTGTCATTTATATTCCTTTCATAATCTCTATGGTTCCAGAGATATGAACATTTGTTTGAAATGTGAGGACATAATTTGATTCTGTCAAAAGACTTATGCTCTGCCCATTGGAAGTTACAGTGGAAACTTCCTGAGCTCCATTGGAAGGAATGTAACTAGTCTTTCAAAGCATTTCATTACATTTGATGTAAGGGCCATTGGCCTGTAATCATTTATGCAGTTGGGGTTGGCTTTTTGGGGCAGAGGGATTATGTTGGTAACTTTGAAGCTTGCTGGTACTTTTTCCCTGGACAAGTGAGGTATTGAAGATGTCTGTCAGGACTATGCTGAGTTGATCTGCACAACCTTTCAATACTTTCCCCAGAATGTTATCAGGGCCAGTAGCCTTCCTGGGGTTCACTTTTCTCAGTTGGTTCCTTACATCCACAGCACTGAATTTGAATACTGCCTCCTTTTGGTCACTGAGAAGCTTTACAGCCTCCAGGTCATTTTTCTCATCAAACTTGACATAAAATGTGTTTAGACTGTCCAGAAATTCAGTGCTGTCATCGCACTGAGCTGACTTGGCCTTGTAGTCAGTTAGGTGTTGAACACCATGCCACAGACTTCTTGAGTCTTTTGCATCCTTAAAGCACCCTTGTATCCTCTTTCCATACTCCCTCCTGGCCTCCTTGATACCCTTTTAGATTAGCCCTTGCCACACTTAGACCCTTCGTATCCTTTGCCCTGAAAGCAGTGTTTCTTGCCCTCAACAACTCGTGCACCTTGCTCTTTAGCCATGGGTTTTTGGTTGGCTCTTAATTTAATATTTTTGATGTTCGTTACATCCTCTGCACATTTGGATATATAACCCATAGTTATCTCAGTATATTCATTTGTGTTCACCAGATTATTCACCATGGCTGCCTCCCTGAAGACATCCCAGTTTGTGGTTTCAGAGCAGTCCCTGAGACTTTCTATGGCTCTTTCATGCCAGACCTTAATTTGTTAAAGAATGAGCTTATCTCTGATCAAGAGAGGTTTGTGAGCTGGTATTAGTTTTATGGAGATGTGATCAGAGCCACCCATGTCTGGTTGTTGTGCAGCTCTATATGCCCCTTTTATGTTAGTGTAAGCCTTGTCCTGAGTATTTTCTTCCCTCTTGGGAAAACTGACAGTTTGGTAGTAATTGGGTAGCACCTTTCTGAGATCTGCTTTGATGAAGTCACCAGCTATCATAAATGCACAGTCAGAATTCTTGCATTGCAGTTCACAAATAGTATTAGGCAGCATATTCGGTGCTTCACTGATATTAGTACTCATTGGTATATATACAGCTGCTACATAAACACCATTTAGCTCTCTGGGCATATAAAAAGGTCTGTATTTCAGTATCAGAAATTCCACATTTACAGAGCAGTGTTCACTCACAATGTTACAGTTTTTGCACCAGCTATCATTCACAAAAATGCACACTCTGCCTCCCTTAGCTTTTCCACACAAAGCTAGGTTCCTATCAGCTCTGAACAAAGTGAAACCATCAAGGCTTACAGCACTGTCACTAATACTGTTATTTAACCAAGTGGCTGTAAAGATTAACAGACAGGAATTTCTCACCTTGTTTGTGGTGGTGAGGTCTAGCCTGAGAAAGTCCATCTTGTTGTCTAATGACCACACATTTGTTAACAGAATTGAGGGAAGCACAGGCCTGTGAGGGTTTGTTTTCAATCTGGCAGCAATTCCAGCTCTGCAGCCTATTTTCCTTGTTCTGTTACAGTTCTTGCTTTTGGGGCTCATCCTGATTGTTCTAGAACCTTCCATTCCCTGATTTAGGTACTTTGAAGCTTGTTTGGTTAGGATGTTGAGTTCCAGCAGTTCTGTGAGTGTTATAGGCCCCAGGTGCTCCAAAGTAAGCAGGGAATCCAGCCAAAATGATGGCACAATTGAATACTTGATTTACAGAAGTTTCTTTCTGCTGTATGTTACTGTAACATCATTTAAATGACTGGAAAAAGATTTTCTCATTTTTTGCCTGAAAAATAAAACAGATTAAGCAATCCTGTATTATGAGCTAACACAGCCGCAGCCTCTTTGGACACCGCCATTTTTTTTTTTTACCATTTTATGATAAAGTTATAGTTGTACTTGCTGTGGAGAGACTTAAGTGCATGCGTGATGTGGCAGATTCTGGCACCAGACAGACAACTGACCATGACCTTCTCCTTGTTGTTCCTAGTGAGGAGGACATCAGTGTATCTCACAACTGAGTCACCAATGACTAGTATGTTTGGTTTATTGTTATGCCTTATGGGTTGTGTTTGTGAGGCACTGGTGTGTTGTCTGCTGTGTGTGATGTGTTTGGTGTTGTGTGTAGAATGTTTGTGACTATGTTTTGGAGGTCTCTGCTGTTTAAATAAGTTTTTATTGAGGACCTCTGCATAGGTGGACGTGTGTTGTTCTTGGCTATGTGATATGAGTGGTGTGGTATTTGTGCTGGCAATCTCTTCTTTGTCAGGATTACTGACTCTGGTGCGAGAGAGCATGGATTCCATGTTACTGATGTAGATGCATTTCTTGCAAGTAGAAGAATTATGTGCTAGGAGAAGAGGGCTGTCAGTAAACATGAGGTCGTTGCTACACTGTCTCAGCATGCCCATGTCGACCAGGCTGGCAGGAGAAACTGATGGGAATTGTCCAGACATATTCTGAATACTTGGGTGGACTTATGGAGAGAGGGCTTTGATAATGGTTTGTCCACAAGAGTGCAGACCACAAAAAACCTTCTTAAATGTAAAGTAATTGGCCTGAATCGCAAGTGCTAAAACCAAAGCTTAGATGCTTAGAATAACAGATTCATGTAATTAGGCTACTAACAAGCAGTAATAAATGTAGCAGAATAAAAGCACTTAAACACTTAAGAGCATGCAGCAAAACAAAATAAGGCAATAAAGTAGGAAGAACACAATTACAGTAAAAGTAGCTAAATAAAGTGTAATTTTTTAAGTTGAGAAGAAGGAAACAGAAGATAATTTAAGATTAAGAAACTAAAGTGGTTGGCCTTCCCAAATGCTCTCTTTGTGCACAGTAGATTCTGTATTTGTTTTGTATGTATTTTGTGTTATATATAATTCTTCAGTATTCTTTGTATAACTTTCCTTATGGGTGCAGATCACAGGTTCTGCCCCCCTTCACCCTTTTATAAACAAGGACAAAGTTGACCTAATTTAATTTAATTTATTCATTTCATATCTGAGTAAGTGAACTGTTCCTCAGAACCTTTCAATTTATGACCTAGACCACCAAGATAAGGCTAAAATGTACACGAGATGGGCAGTTTTGTGTAGCCAATCAGCTGGTATGTTTTTAGCATGTGAAGGAAAGTAGAATACCTGGAAAAAAACACTCAGACATAGGGAGGACATGCAGATTCTACACGGACAACAACTGGAAGTCAGACTTGAATACAAAACATGTGAGGCAGAGATGTTAACCATGAAGCAAAAATCCAAAATGAAGGCAAACTGGCCACAAAACCAACACAAAGGCAGCAGGATAGATCCTAACACAGTTCTTTTGTAAATCAACACAGAGGCAGCAGGGTAAATCCAAACACAGCTTTATTGCAAGTAGAAACTGGATTAGCACTTCTGTTCTAATATTTTAAAACATCATCAGATAAAATAGCTTTTCTTAGCTGAAGCTTTAAATGCAAAATTCAAACACACAGTAAATAGTTACATGGCAGCCTAGCACCTCTTAAAGCTTAAATTTAAAGGGAAAAGTTCTTTAAAACACAGCCTTATAACAAATGCATTTTCTAAAAGCACATTGTAACAGCATTATAAACTTATGTGCAGACAAACATAGTAATTCCATTCAAAAACAGTAATAATAAAAAATATATGAAAACTATGTATAAATAACTAGATGTGAAAAAAATTTTTAGTTTTAGTAAGCATGCAATTGAGGTTTGGTCATTTAGACTTGGTAAACTTCCAGTATTAAAATGGAACTGCCAATACAGCTCCCTCTCTTCAAGTAATAGGGACCAAGATCCCCACCCCCACCCCTGGGGTCGCTTTTTCAAGTATGCTGAACTTAAACTGGTGTCCGGGAAATTCTTGCACATGTTTTGAAAGTGCACTACTTTCTTTACTTTTCTTGATGTCATATAGGTGTTCATACACCCTTTCCTTCAATTTCCTTTCAGTTTTGCCTATGTAGAACCCTGGATATCTTTGGCAGAGAGCAACAAAAAACACACCTGTGGTATTGCAATTAAAGTTTCCTGCTACTTTGAATATATATGAATTAATAGCAAAATGTTCACCCTCAAATATATGTTTCCAATATAAGCATCATCCACATTTCCCCATATTTGCCCTTTTAAAATCATCAAGAATATTTTTTAAGTTTTTACCTCTTTTGTAAACCACAATCAGTTTCTCGCTAATCTTGGGTATAATCTTTCTATCTTCTTACAATATGGATGAAATCTTTTCAAGAACCCATATTATAAATTTACTGTCAGTACTATACATAGTAATAAAGGCATTTCTATAACCTTTGTTGTTGCTGTTTCCATTTAAAGTTCCATCATTATTAGCAAGGCTGTTTTCCTGTGTCAAGAGAATATTATCACCACAGTGGGAATGTAAAATGGGAATAAAATGACCAGTCTCTCTCTCTCTTCTTTAATACAATTTCCATCAGGCTCTCATATAAGTTGATTCTTTCTTGCAGAAGCCATTTCTCAAACATAAAATCAGCAAACCATTCTAATCTGACCGTATGTGGGATGACAGTATAAAGGTCCTTTACATCAACAGTGATAAAAGTGTAATTTGATTTGTACTCTAAGTCATTAATTAGTTGTAAAAATGCCATGAGTCTTTACAAACATGGGTTTCTTGGAAAACTAGGTGTTTTAACTTTTCATCCAAAAATGTGGCTATACAGTGGGTAATTGAACCCCTTGCATCAATTATTTGTTACATGGGTGGGTTATGTATACCTTTATGGATTTTCAGAATCCCAAACAAAATACAAACTGTAGATGCAACCATATTGAAATAATTATATTCATCTATGGTGATCTGTTGTTCTATGAACATATCGTTGAGGTCACCCCCTATAAGCCATATTTACTTCATTAAAGGAGGCTTCATTATATTATTTTCAGTTAATATTTCATTAATTCTGCTCACATAATCATTCCACTTCCCCTTTATCATGTTTCATGACCCTTAAGTTAACACGTTTCATACCTGTTAACATTTTTCTTTCCACAGTTATCATATTATTAACAATTCCTTCATTTTTAATCATGAGTTTACTATTATTCAAATTTAATGAGTTATGATTGTGAAGTTCACATAATTTTTCAAATAGTTGTAGGGTCGATTGAACAGGGGGATCGTAAGTAATGGAAATTCTAAAACTTGTCTTAGCTGTCGATATCTCATTAAACAAAATACTAAGGTTCAGTTTTCTTACATATTCCTTCAAATTCATTAATACATAACCCAAATCAGTTTTCTTTGTAGGTACAAAGGTTAAATCTTTAGTGAGTATTTCACCATATCTTGTGTCAATAGGATAATCAGAAAAACTATATACTTTAGAGTCACCTTGTGAGTTAGTAATTATTTTACATGAAAAAAAAAAAAAGTCAAATTAGCTGAAATATCCCGTTGGTTTAGTTCCAGTTCTTGGTTTTGCGCCTAGGTTTCTGCCATCGCAGATGACTCTGATATGGTGTTTGGGGTGAATTCCTGTATTGGCATTGATTAGTCAGACGTTTCTCCTTGATTCTTTTAGATTGTTGGGGGGAACTCTAAAGAGTCAGCAGGATAGTGGATATTATTATTCTTGTTGCCCCCATTCTGCTGTACTTGTTTATGTTCCCCTGTATAGTCATTAGTGAGGGGTGGGGTAATAGAATTAAATGTATTCCCCCATTTTTGTGATGTAGGGGGTTGTGGGTATGCTTTATTGTTAAAATAATCACTCCGGTCCCATTTGAACTTATGCATTTCCCTATTACAAATTGACAGAATATGCTCATCAGTACTCAAATTGATATAGGTTGAACTGCAAATCACGAGTTATTAAATTGTCCAAGTGATTAATGTCCACTTTTAATTCATCCATTAATTTGCAGTTAAATTTAATTAAAAGTTCGATATACTCTTATCCCTTGCAATCAGATATCACAAGTAACTCTTTATGCAGTGGAGAATTATTGACCACACCAGTAGGAAAACACCACACATAGATACCCTTTGGGCACCCTATTAACTTTTATAGATTCAGAAAAGTAGGCATTTTCTAATTGCAATTTTTTTACTTTCAAAAGTTTATAATCATACTTATTTAAAACGTCTGTTAATGTAGAAGAATTCCTCTGCTGGGTTTCTATGAAACTGAAGTCAGAATATAATCATTTCTCTAGAGCTAGATGACTGTTGGTATGCTGAACACAGTTGCTTACATTAGTTGGTAGAACTGAAGCAGTTTGTTGGTTGTGCATACCTGGATTTGGTGTGCTCAAGTCCCTTCTTGCCTGTAAATCCACCAGTCACTCAGCTTCACTTTTCTGCATGGAGGGGACAGTATTGTTTGAAAAAATCATCAAAACTCTGTGATAAATGCAGTATCAGAAGGGTTAGATTACCCACAGTTTGTTCTAAGTGTTGTAAGGTGGGAAGGCCTTGGTCCCTATTACTTGAAAAGAGGAAGCTGCATTGGCAGCTCTGTTTTAATGCTGGAAGTTTACCAGGTTTAAATGACCAAACCTCAATTACCTGCTTACTAAAACTAAAAGCATTATGTAGATAAAAAAGTTTTTCACATCTATATACATATACATATACTGTTCCGGTTCTACCAACTAATGCAAGCGACTGTGCTCACCATACCAATGGCCCTCAAGCTCTACAGAATGGTTACATTCTGACTTCAGTTTCATAGAAAGCCAGCAGAGAAATTCTTCTACATTAACAGACCTTTTAAGTGAGTATGATTACAAACTTTTAAAAGTAAAAAAAACTGCAATTAGAAAACTCCTACTTTTCTGACTCTATAAAAGGTAATAGGGTGCCCAAAGGGCTCGGTATG
The DNA here is from genome assembly GCF_019279795.1 of Protopterus annectens. Lineage (NCBI taxonomy): Eukaryota > Metazoa > Chordata > Ceratodontiformes > Protopteridae > Protopterus > Protopterus annectens. Next base: position 1,062,344,400 of record NC_056725.1, on the reverse strand, counting down.
TGGTATTTTCCTACTGGTTTGGTCAATAATTCTCCAGTGCATAAAGAGTTACTTCTGATATTTGATCGTAATGATGAAAATATATGGAACTTTTAATTATATGTAACCACAAATTAATCGATGAACTAATAGCAGACATTAACCGCATAGACAATTTAATAACACATGATTTGCAGTTCAACCAATATAAGTTTTTGTAGATAAGAACTGTTGCTGGTGATCAAAGATCCCTTCCGACAACTGTGTAGCTGGTAAATAATATCCAAAACAGAAGGAATCACCACGAATAAATGACTCCGCTTGTAGCATAAAAACGAGTTTTATTGTAGAGTAAAATGAGCGCTTTCGCATAGAAAAAACTATGCTTCTTCAGATTTAATTACATACAAAAGAACACATATTTTATATAAAAAATTTTGGCGGGCCTTTCAAACAAATCAATTAGCCAATTAATTAACCAGCTTCTCAAACAACGGCTTAAAGTGCTCCTGACTATCTAAAATACAGAATGCTTGTATTTTGTGTATAACATATAACTTGAAGTATGACACAATAAATAACTTAAAACATCAACAGTGAAACTGTAAGACAATGAATTCAGTGTAGGTGGCTGAAGTGATGTGATTTATCTTAACCTACATAAAGAAACAACATTTCTATAACTGTAACCGAAACATTGCACAAGCTCCCTGTATATATAAAAACATAGGGAGCGTACATGTTGTACATTATTCAAAGTTCAAAGACTTGTAAACAGAGCCCATCGTGGAGAACATACCTTTTTAAAATTTCCGATGTTGCTCTGATATAAAACATCTTACAAATAAGGACCTATGCCTCAATTGTTCATTTTAACAGAATGTAGTAAGAAATTCTTGTATTTAGCCAACCTGAACATTATAAATTGCTTCGATAAAATTCCATTTGCGTATCATGTATACAAAATTGTGTAAAAGAGTACATTAGGAATCATAACAAACATCCTTAGTTAAATTTTGTTAAAGAATAAAAATAAAACAGGAGAAGTGGATCCATATAAATGGACATTACATGGACTAAAGAGTCTAAAAACAAATAATAAGACACCTGACATTTTTAAGAATCTCCATTGGTAAATGTTAATATAAATCATTATAACAATAAATAAATAACTAAAGGAACCGCTCTATAATGTAGGGAGCCAGCGGAACTATGAAATTCATCATGTATCACTCACAAGGGTTAGGCATTCAATGGATTATGAAAATTAGGTTAAATAAACCTGTGACATCAAGAAACAAACTGATTATCTATGCTATTGAATAAATAAACAAGTAATAAATAACTCAGTAACAAATGGAATAATATAATTAAATACGTTATGCGCTGTCAGTACACTGCCTCAATATAACAAGTTTTAATATGGCTGAGTACAAAATGATGAGGTATCAAGATGTAAAAATTGATTATATAAAAGAAAAGAACGTACGCATTTATTATATTCTCAATATGTAAGTCAGTGGCATTATGCTGTAAATACATAAAAACATAAAAAATGCCACTGCTATGTATTGATCATAATAAAATAATTACAGTATTGGAATATAACAGTTCGTTTGATCTAAATATTAATATTTATTGAACCAAGTATCTGAAGAAATTTTCCGACATTATGTGGAATACATAATGCAAGAAAGTTATTACAAAATAAAACAAAACAAAATATAACAAAACATAGTAAGGATATTATTCATAAACATTGGTCTGTACTTACGTTAGATCCGATGATAAGGGATCTTATAGGTGAACAACCACATTATGTTTTCAAGAATAAGAAAAATTTGCATAGGTTGTTATGTTACACTACTTTGACACCTAGCAAGGAATTACCTTCTTTTGAAGGTACCAAGCCTTGTGGTGCATGCAACTACTGCAGTTTTATTACCAACTCTAATATTTTTGTACACCCAGTCACACATCATGTGTTTTCATTTAAAGTTAATGCAACCTGCGGCACTAGACATGTTGTCTATATTGCCATCTGCACTCACTGTACCTCATTTTATATAGGTAAGACTGATAGGAGGTTGAAAGATAGAATAAGAGAACATCTTTATCAGATACGTATCAAATCTGTTGTTAATGCTTTATCTAAGCATGTTTTACAAAATGGAGCTGAGCATACTTTTACTTCCTCCGTCCTATATGTCAATATTCCTAGTATTAGAGGAGGTGATGTTGTTAATCATACTGAGGAGGTAGAAACAACCTGGATTGTTAAACTTCAAGCTCATGTACATCCAGGTTTAAATGACAGAATACCACTGAAACCTACACTTAAGAATAGAAGATGTAAAGTATCGACCAAGTGATGTATTTTAGATATTTTTGATTTTATGTTGTTTGCACACATATTTCATGCTTTGTTATTGCATTTTTATTTTTATATATTTTTTATTTTTTATTTATTTATATAGTGATTGCTTTAAACTGTAAGTTTATATTAGGGTGTTTAGGTTTCTGTATAGGTTATTTTATATTTTGTAATTATTTTACAAGTATGTTATGCCTTTAAGGTTTCTTATAGGTTTAACCTAAGACTGATTGCTTAATTGTTTTATTGTTTTAATTGCTTACACTATATAACCCTGTTTCTTTTCTGCTGGTTTTGGGTTTGATAAAGGTTTTTAGCAAAAGCGCTCACCACTTTTGGATCCTAATAAAGAGCTTTTTATTCATCGCATTTGGACTCATTTTGGGGCTTTTTTCCATATTTTGGACTTTGGTATTTTGTATTCTGGATGTTCCAACTGGTCTGAATAGACATAACTGAAATGTATTTATCTGCAAGGTTTTATACTGCCTTTTTGTGGTGGTTGGAACATATACAGCCTGGTTCAACTGTGAGCAGTTTTGTTGTTTATTGCTCCTTATTCTGGCCCTGTCTCTGCTCACGGCTGCTTTACTGCTGTTGGTGTCTGTTTTTATTATTGTTTGTTATTTTATAGATAACCTGATGTATGAGGTCATTAATAAAAGAGAGAGTGGTCATTTTATTCCCATTTTACATTCCCACTGTGGCGATAATATTCTCTTGACACAGGAAAACAGTCCCGTTAAAAATGATGGAAATTTAAATAGATGCAACAACAACAAAAGTTATAGGAATGCCTTTATTAACATGTATAGTCCTGACAGTAAATTTATAAGATGGGTTCTTGAAAAGCATTGGTGTATACTGAAGAAAGATAGACAGATTATACCTAAGCTTAGTGAGAAACCGATTTAGTTTACAAAAGAATTAAAAATATTCTTGATGATTTTTAAAAGGTGATTAATAACATTAAAAGGGCATATCTGGGGAAATGTGGAGGATGCTAACATTGCAAACATATACACATTTTCCTATTAATTCATATATATTCAAAGTAACAAGAAACTTTAATTGTGATACCACAGGTGTGGTTTATGTTGCTCTCTGCCAAAGGTGTCCGGGGTTCTACATAGGAAACCTGAAAGGAAATTGAAGGAAAGGCTGTATGAACACCTATATAACATCAAGAAAAATAAAAAAAAACTAGTGAACTTTCAAAGCATGTGCAAGAATTGCCATGTTTAAGTTTAAGTTCAACATACTTGAAAAAGTGACCGGGGCCTTGGTCCCTATTACTTGAAAAGAGGGATCTGTATTGGCAACTTTGTTTACTGCTGGAAGTTTAGCATGTTTAAATGACCAAACCTCAATTGCCTATTTACTAAAACTAAAAGCATTATACAGATAAAAAGTTTTTCACATCTATTTATATATAAATATACATATTTTTATTATTATTTTTTACATTTTTGGATGGGATTACTATGTATGTGTGCACATAGGTTTGCAATGCTGTTACAATATGCTTTTAGAAAATGCTTTTGTTATAAGGTTGTGTTTTAAAGAACTTGTCCCTTTAAATTTAAGCTTTAAGAAGAGCTCAGCTGTCATGTGATGGTTACTGTGTGTTTGAATTTTGTATATAAAGCTTTGGCTAAGAAAAGCTAGTTTGTCTGATGAAGTTTTAAAATATTAGAATGAAAGCACTAATCCAGTTTCTTTTTGAAATAAAGCTATGTTTGGATCTATCATGCTGCCTTTGTGTTGACCTTAACCTTGAAGTGACCTAATTGCATTGGTATCTACTTGGTTTCAAATAAGATACTGAATGGAACTTTTAGATGCCCAGCAGAAAAGTTCTGCTGCATTCTTTTGCAGTCTTTGATTGTAACCAATGTGGTCACGTCCCACAATTAACAACCAGTCTGATAATTCTAGCATGTTTTCCTGTGCAATTGATCCTTTTGTCCACTTATTTGCTACACTGTATCTTTTACTGTCACCTTGCAGAGCAATGCTCCTAAACCTCTCCCTTGATGAAGACAGCAGAAACAAACATTCATTGGTCCATCTGCTCCCTGTCCAAATCTAGGTCCTATCCAAACAGTCATCATACCAACTTCAGGTTTGCACTTGTTCATCTCTCTGATACACCCACTAAAGCAATCCCTCATGGAGTTCAGTTTTATAACCTTTGCATCTAAATACCTTCCTGATGGTCTTCAGAGCTAACATGGACTATTTTTCCCTTTAATTGGTCTCTTTCACCCACTTGTAACCTATGTGTGGTTTTCCCTTTTCCTCCATGACTCCCTGCCCCCACTGTTTCACACGGTTACATTTTTTACTACTTGCTTCACTCTGCCATTTCAGGTATGTTTTTCTCACCTCTGACATCCTATTCATAGAGTCCCTGTAATGAAAAACACTCTCTTTCTCTCCCCAAAATCCAACTTTTTCACCACTTGATAACCCATCTTCATAAAACTGGACATCTGAAATTACTTACTTCACCTCTGCCTTTCAGTGATAGCGTTTGCAATCAACAATAACTACAGGTCTTAACTGCCCACTAGAAGATCCCTCATCCTCACATATTACATTTTACTCATTTAAATGCAGTATCTTTTTAGATTTATTGTAGGTAACAACCATCTGCTTGAATCCTTCCACCTCACCCCAAGCCCCCATTGTCAACCTTTAGTTTGAACCCTGACACCCCTGCCTCTTGCTTTTAGTATGTTGGTCTGTGTGGAGCACAAAATGTATGGCATGTCCCACTCCAGCCTAGATGAAAAGATTTTTTTCAAGACTCAACACTATGTTCCTGTTCATCCCCTTTTCATTACTTAGTCATCGATGTATCTTCTTCTTCTTACTGTCCCTGGGATATAGATATAATATGTATCCCAACTGTTTCCACATCCCTCGGAAAGCAAAGAACCCAATGGCTGCAAGTGGTTGTTAGCATGATTCTCTTCCATTTTATCCACAAATGTACCATGCACTCAATCCCATTCCTCAAACAAACATATTAGCCAAAGCTGCTATCCCTTACCACATCCCCAGATGCTTGGGTTACCATTATGGAGGTCAGAGCTGTCTCTCCCTAGTCTAGACTGCCTGTAGTACAAGGAAGACCAGTAATCCCCATACTGATACACTTCAGTCCCCTCTATTTTTGCCACCTTCCTCTTCCAAGCACCTCCTATCCACATTGTGGCCCTCCTTCTTGGGACATGACCAGGCCTTTACTTCTAACAGTCATGATTATCGGGAGATGTTGTATTTTTGTCATTTTCTATAAAGAAAAGCTTAGACTTTAACAATGAAGTATTTAGGCAGTATTGATGATTGCTGCTGGTGTCAGAAAGAATCAGTTACATGCCCATGAAAAACAGATGGTTTAAGTATTTAGTCATATGTTGTAAATAAAGCAGAAGGAACATGCAGAAACCATTTTTATTATCAACCATGCCATTTTTTAATATTAAAAATATAGACCATACTTATGAATATTAACATTATAAAACAAACAACACCCATTCTACAACATGGCAACACCAGTGATACTGTATAAGAAATGTAAACAATTTAGTGCTATAGACTCATGGCAGGAAAGTATGAAGAACACTTCATAAACATACAATGTCATAGTCTGGGGCTGGCAACTCTGAATATAATTATGTTTCTGTGTAGATGATAACATTACCAGCTACTGCAAGCTGATCACATAACTGAATGACTTTAAGATCTGATGTTATCCATGTCACTATTCCTCATACTTGGGTCATGGATCTGACATCAGATCCAAGCCAGCAACTTTACAGACAGCTTCTAGGCTAGAGCTCCTCCCACTCCCATGATCCCTTGCTACCCTCTAACCCCTCAGATCTTGTTTGCCATGATCAGCTACAAATGTAGGTTTCTTTGTCTCAGCACTGCAATGGGATAAGTAGATTTTTTTTTGCATTTTTCCCCATTTTTGTTAATTTCTTAGGTTAGTTGTTTTGTAGTTGTTAGAGTAATCCTAGGTATCCGTAATTTAGTTCCTCCCCTCCCATTGTATAACTCTTGTCAAGTAGTTCTGTTTTGATGCCATTTTCTCTAGTAGTGCTTAGGTTAATTTTACAGTAGTTGTACTGTATTTTTTGGGGGGAGTAGCTTTTATAGTTCTTATAGTTTATGTTTTGTGTAAGTAGTTTTTTGGCTGTTTTTTTCTGGTACCAACATCTGCCTGTTTCTCGGTTTAAAGTTAGCTTGCCCTTTTGGTCTAGGCTATTTTTTCCTTTATGTCCAACAAGCCTGTTGGTTTTAAATGGTGTTTGTCATGCATTCGGAAAATGCCTGTTTCCAATTCGCACGAGGAGTGCCTTTATTGTTTGGGCACCAACGACCTGGAGGTTGAATGAACATTTGTGCCACATTCAACCCCAGGGCTGAAACAAGCTCCTTTTGAAAGGATTGGTTCAAGGGGGTCCCTTGGCTCAGTCCCCTGCCAAGTCTGGACCCTCAGAGCACAAAAGGAAGATGCCCCCTGCCTCTGTGGTCTTCCTTTTCCAAAAAGGTGAGGCCGTCGGATCCTAGTGCCATGGATCTGACCCCAGCCTTGACCCCATTGGATCAGATGCCCTCAGATCCTAAGAGACGTGACTCTCACAGATCCTGGGCTTCCACTCCCAGGCCTTTGGATATGAGATTGCGGAATCCACCCCCTAATCCAAGGTCTCCAGTTCTAGACCTTCGGATCCGGTCAGATTTGCGCCAGCCATGGATCGAGCTCCCTCAGATCTTAGACTGGTGGGATCCAAGCCATCAGATCCTACTGTGTTATCAGATCCGAGGAGGTCGGATCTGGAATCAGTGTCAGATCCTGCTATTCTTATTGAGGATTTCCTCTCAGGTTCTGGCTTGGGACAATCTCCTTCTGTCTCCAAGCACAGAAGCCGTTCATTAGAGGGGAGGTCCTAAGAATCTAGGCACCCATCCCTGGCTAGGTCCTCCACCTCCTCTAGATCCTCCAGGAGTTTACTCCCTTCCAATATGGACAGGATGACGAGGTCCTTCCTCAATGCACAGATTGAGTTGGGGTTTCTCAAGTCCCCTGCCCATCAGGCTAGGAGGCCACCCCCTTCCCCCTCATTGGCTTCTCCTCATCTAACCAAGTTGGTTTCGGACTCCCTGGCCCTGGATCACATGGGGATGGAAATGGGGATCCCTGGGGACCTTTCTGTCCCTTCCCTGCCTGAGTCCCTGATTGCTTCTGCTTGGCCTCCCATTGGGCAGGTGGAGTCCTGAGCCTGAGCAGTCACCCCAAAGTCCTTAGGTGAGGGTTCTGGACCTGTTTTCTCAGACCAGTCCCTTCAGCTTGGTGCGTCATCCATTGACAGCTCGGGGCTGGTACTATCCACTGCCTGGAGGTTCTGGCCTGCTCTCATCCCTCTCCCCAGGTGGGCCTTCCTGCCGGGAGTGCGGATGGGGCATCGTCCAGTCCTTCGGCTTTCTGGGTTGTAGAGGGGACTTTTTCCTCCCAGAGAGTGTCCTCCCTGGCCTTCCAGGGACTATCCCAGTGCCTCCGAGTGGAGCCCAGTGATTATGTCCCAGGTCAGCCCTCTTGAACCAGCCTTCAGGTGGGAGCTGCCTCGCTTGGGGTGCCACTCTAAGTCCTCCCCTGAGGCACCCCTGGAGGAGGTTCCTCAGAGGAGAACATGGAAGAGGAGACAATTGAACTCCCCTGCCAAGTCACTCACCAAGGATGCAGACCTCAATGAAGGGATGGGTCTCACAGATCTCTGCCCAAGGATGTCTCCTTTGGTGACATCCTGGAAATCCTTAAATTTAAGGGCATCTGGTCTTCCCTCCCCCATCCTCTGAGGAGTCCATTTTCCTGAAGTCTTTTGGGATGGGACCATCTATTTCCTGCCCCCCCCCCCCGTGGATGAACTTGTAGACTTCATCACCAGTAGGGCATGGAAGGAGCCAGATACTGTGCAGCCTGTTCCTAAATGTGCTGACAAGTTTCTTAGCCCACCTTCTGACAAGCAGTTCTTGTCAAAATCATGCCAGTCAATGCAATCATGGTAACTGCCTCCACTAAGAAAGAACTCGCGGAACAAAACACGTCTGTCCATCCTCCCTACCATGACTCCCAGGTGATCGACAGACATGAAAAGCAGGTGTTCACCTCAGCGACTTTTGGGCTGTGGGTGCTTAACTACCTGGCACATTTCACCTGACTTCAAAGGGACCTGGCCAAGGAGCTTACCACATCTCTTTCTGAGGTATTTTCTGCCAGGGAACTAAGCAAGGTGTCCCCTAAGCTATCCAACCTTTCTTCCCTGGCTAATTCATCCATGAGACTGATTGCCCATGCCATGGAAGGAGCCTCTCAAGTGGCTGGCACAGGCATCGCTATTTAGCATTGTGCCTGGCTGTGCCTTTGTGGATTTGTGGAGTCCTTCAAGGCAACTTTCATCAACACCTCCTTTGATGGTTCTACCCTGTTTGGCCCTTCAGTCAAGGAGACTCTTACCCACAGTGAGCAGGAAGGCAAGACCTTGTCAGCTGTGGGAATCAGGTTTTCCACCCCTCAGTGCTCCTTTTCCAAGATGCAGCAAGGGGATAGGAAAATGTGGTTTCACAAGTCGGAGTCTGCCTTCCATGATGCTCAAGAAGATCCCTCCTACAGAGGTCAAGGGAGAGGGTTCAATGGCAGACACCACCCCAGGGGCAGAGGGGGTCCACAAACTCAGGGTTCCAGAGAACCTTTCTCTGAAAAGCCCAACAGCACTCCTGAAGTGCTGCCAGACTGTCCTGCCCTGGAGGCAGACAGGGGTCATTTGTCCTTGAACCATTTGGCCTGCGCAAGTATTACAAAAGATTGGTGGGTGCTAAACATCATTTCCAGGGTTTATTTCATTCCCTTTCCCCAGCCCCCCCCCCCAGTCAGGAGATATCTCCCACCCCATCAGAGGGAGCTAGCTCAGGAAGAAGTGCTCAAGCTTCTTCAAAAGAGAGCGGTCCAAGAGGTTCCCCCAGTGCAATGAGAATCCAGAACTTATTCTCACTTGTTTTGGTACCAGAGAAGATGGGGACCTGTGTCCAGTCTTGGACCTCAGCAAACTCAATCTTTCCATCAAGAAGTCCATGTTCCAGAAGGTGACTGTCCAGTCCATTGTGCCTCTGTTGCACAAGGACAATTGGATGTGCTCCATAGATATCCAGGACACGTACTATCATATAAAAATAGACAGGCACTCCAGGAGACATCTCTGATTTTGAGTAGAGGCCAATCATTATCAGTTCAGGACCCTGCCTTTTGGTCTCATCACAGCACCCCCCCCCCCCGAGTGTTCACCAAGAGCATGGCAATGGTCAGAGCTCACCTGAGACTGCAGGGATTCCAGGTTTTTGTGTAACTCGATGATTGGCTTCTCACAGCTCCCACAAAGCATCATCTGGTAACTGCCACTCAGTACCTACTCCAACTATTTGACCAATTAGGCATTACAGTAAATCTTCCCAAATTGAAACTGATTCCATCCCAAAATCTGGAATTCATCAAGATCCAGTTGGACCCTGTGTCAGAGGTTGCAGCACTCCTGCTCCGCCGGGTGCACTTCTTCAGATCCCATGTTCAATGTCCTCTCGATCTGTCTCATCCCCAGGCCCACCTTGTTCTCAGGCCTTAGGGTCCATGGCAGCAGCAATATATCTAGTGACTTTAGCCAGGTTCCACATGAGGGTCCTGCAGTGGACTGCATGGATCAGTGGTCTTCCCTGGTTCATTTTATGACAACTCCGATCCGCCTCACACCTGTGTGCAGGTGTCATCTCCTTTGGTGGATCCAGTCTTCATTCTCTCTTCCTCCCCCCAGCACCACAGCGACCATTGATGCTTCCCTGTTGGCATGGGGGGGGGTCATTTTCAGGGAAAGACTGTTCAAAGCATGTGGTCCGAAGCAGAGCCCAAACTGTATATCAACGTCCTGGAGATGAGGGCAGTCCTCCTTACATTGCAAGCCTTCTAGGACTGCCTCCCTCCAGGTACCATTGTAGTTCACACGGACAACATGGCTGCTGTGTGGTACATCAACAAGCAAGGGGACACATGTTCATATCTGCTTTGTCGAGAAGCCATGAGAGTGTGGGAATGGGCAATGTCCTTGGGGTGCTTTCTCATTGCAACCCATATTCCCAGAGAGTCCAACATGCTAGTGGACAGACTCAGCAGGGCTATCCTGAGTCCTCACAAGTGGTCCTTGAATCCTTCATGGCAAAAGAGATCTTTTTTCACTGGGATCAGCTGAGCTATGATCTATTTGCTTCCCCTCCCAACCACAAATGCAGCCAGTATTTTGCCCTGATTCCCCCAAATGGGAAGACCCCAGGGATGCTCTGTTCATGATTGGTCTCCGGGTCTCCTATATGCCTATCCTCACTTGCTTCTTATTCCCAGAGTACTTAAGAAAGCCCGTCGCCTCAAGGCCACTTTGATCCTCATTACCCCCTTTTGGCCTTGGCAGGTGTGGTTCTCCCTTCTTCAGTCTCATTTGAAGTATCCCCTTGGGTACTAGATCCCATTCTTAATCTAATCTCCCATCCTTCTCAGCTCCTGATTCCCAACCTGCAGATGCTTCATCTGACGGCATGGTTTGGCCACTTCCAGTAATCCTGAATCAGCCCAGGCTACCTTTTCCAGTTAAGAACATTATCCTGGCCTCTCAGAAGGCTTCCACTAGAAAGATTTATGCCACTAAGTGGAAATGGTTTTCTATTTTGGGAAAAGCAGTGCAATCTCGATCTAGCTTCAGCTTCCATTTAAGATATTTGGCTTTTCTTGTCTTTGCTGTTTCAGGACAGAGCTATCTTCTTGATTATCAAAGTGCAGTTGGCAGCTATTTCCAACTTCCATGTTTGTGAGAAACCTGTCTTCTCCTCTTGCTTGTGTAAAGCATTTTTAAAAAGGGGTTTTCTGCTCCAACCTCCTGTCAAGGATCCTTCACCTCCTCGAGACCTTTCTTTTTTTACTGCAATCTCTCACACAGAGTCCATTTGAGCCTGCTGCCACATATGATATCAAATTCTTGTCATGGAAGATGCTTTTCTAGTAGCTATAACTTCAGCTAAAAGAGTTTTAGAACTGCAGGCTCTTTCTATCAAACTGCCTTTCATGGTTTTTCATAAAGACAGAGTGGCCCTTCAAAGTGACCCTTCATTCATGCCAAAGGTTGCCACAGAAGCAAATCTGAACCAGTCAATCCAATTGCCAGTTTTCTTCCCAAATTTTGCTAATAAAGGGAAATATCTCTTACATATGCTAGATGTGCATAGACAATTGTGTTTCTACTTAGATAGGACAAGAGTTTCCATATGTCTGACCATCTGTTTGTAGCATTTTATCTTAACAGGAAGGGTCAGGCGGTGTCCAAGCTAACTATCTCCCATTGGATTTCGATGTGCATTTCCTTTGCTTATTCATCCAAAGGTTTGTCATTACCATGTGCAATCAGAGTTCATACCACTAGGTCAATCACTACGTCAGCTGCCTATCTTGCCCATCATTCCATAGATGACATTTGTGCGGCAGCCACCTGGTCTTCTCCTCAAACTTTTGTTAGTTACTAGAAACTTAATATTGTCTCCAGAAACAGGGCTTCCTTTGGCTCCACAGTTCTTTGGCATGTCTTTCCATGAGGCCGCCCAGGATTTAGGGTAGCTGGAGACTCTGACCAAGAGTGAGGAATAGTGACATGGATAACATCAGATAAAGAGTTATGTACTTACTATAACTTGGCATCTGTGTTATCTTATGTCACTATTCATTACTATCCCTGCCTCCACCCCCCCATCCTGTGGGATCTAGAAAAAGTGGACATGTCCTATCTGGTGGTCAAGGTCTTCCTTAGCTGCTTTCTAGCTTTAGGGCAAACTCGATCTAATGAGTTAGATGGCAGCAAGGGATCATGGGAGTGGGCGGAGCTTGAGCCTAGAAGCTGTCTTTAAAGTTGCTGGCTCAGATCCAATGTCGGATCCAAGACCCAAGAGTGATGAATAGTAACATAGCATAACACAGATGCCAAGTTATGGTAAGTACATAACTCTTTATTTACAACTTCTTATTAGCTGGAAGAAAGTAACACTTTTAACTCTTATTCTCTCTAGGTATAGTCACACATACATTTGCTGTTATCTCCTCACATATAAATAATAACCAAATATTTTGAATCTTAACTATTGTATATCCTGTTTGTGTATGACATGATTCTATTATTTCATGAGCTACTTACAGAAATAGAAAACATTCTGAAAACCTAAGTAACAGAGCAGTTTGCTGATCTTATTATGGGAAGGTAGAAGGTCAGAATGGAATACCATGCTTTCAAAAATAGCAAATTGATGCACTGAAAACAGACTGCCTGATACTTGAAAAAGTGTTCCATCTCTCCAGAAATAAGAGTACAGAGGTGCAAACTTTATTGAGTAATACAGACTATTAGTATAGACCAGGATTCAAGGACAAGTCTGTACATGAGCGTAAGGCTGCCGAAAAAGGGGCTTTTAGCACAATTGCAGTGCTGACAAGCCCTTTTCTGTTGTGCTTCTGATAATCAATCCTGACAGCTGATGCATCACTTTAGTACAGGCACGTCACCACTCAGTCCCTACACACTCATACACACATCTAAACATACACATACACACACACACACACACACACACACACACACACACACACACACACACACACACACACACACACACACACACACACACACACACACACACACACACACACACACACACACACACACACACACACACACACACACACACACACACACACACACACACACACACACACACACACACACACACACACACACACACACACACACACACACACACACACACACACACACACACACACACACACACACACACCTGACACCACTCATACCTCTGTTTGATCTCACCCAATGACAGTATGGCTGAACATACATTTCTGCTGAGTTAATTAACATGGCTGGTGGTAGTTATTTATGCAGCCAAGTGGTTCTATGCACAAGACTCGTTATAATATGCCTCTTACTGGGAACACCTCATTTGCATTTGTGGAACCGACCACAGTGCTGCACCTCTTTGAGGCAAGCACTGCAGTAGGGCTGTTTAAGAACTGGAAACAACTGCCACCAGCAGTAAAAAAGCTTACTGCTGGCAGTAACTTTTCTGAATCCTGGCCATAGTGTTTACTGGTTTATAACTGGAAAGATCAATAAACATAAAATTGTGACGTACATGGAAAACGCAACTTTTTTCATTGCACAAATTTGATCTTTGCTCGATGTCATACTGTGTGTTAATAAAGTATTATATAAACGGATTAAGTAATAAAATAAATAAATACAATTATGGTACTTTGATGTACATGGTTGCTATGTACTTTGTCGAATGCTTACCTTATCAACAAAAGGCAGTGGGTGCACTTAAAGTTGAATGTTTATACTGTTGATATAAGAAGACTTTGAACATCAGATAGTTATGTTTTCCAGTCGTATGTAAATTATGCATGTGTGCAGGTTAGGGGGGTTTTACTGGTTAGGGTTAGTATAAGGGTTAGGTAAGGTGATGGCTACAGTGATGGTGTTTGATGTATGGAGTGTGTGTGTGTGTGTGTGTGTGTGTGTGTGTGTGTGTGTGTGTGTGTGTGTGTGTGTGTGTGTGTGTGTGTGTTTTTCTTATGGTTAGAGTTACAGTTACGTTAGGTGATTGTATGGTGCATGTATATGCTGTGTGTTTGTATATTTGTCTTGTTTAGTGGTACTGTTAGGGAAAGAGTTTTTGATAAGAACATGTGTCAGGCTGGGGTTGGGTTAGTGACCATGTTAGGATTTGCACATATGAGCATGCCGAGATGAGGGGGGGGTGTCATCTTACTCATATGTACAAACCGTAACTTTGCCATTTTCCTAATCTCAGTCCAATCCAGCAGATTACCTTACCAAAAAACCCTTTCCATAGCAGTACAACTCTTAAGATAAACTAGGTCTGTGAGTGGTTTTAGGGCTTGGATTTTTGTTAGGTTTCTGACCATGAAAGAAAGCTTTTGCTTTCTTTTTTCTGACTGGTTTTGCTTCTTTTTTTTTTTTTCATCGTTTTTAACTTTTGAATTGTAGGCATCAGTATTTGAACATCTATGTTCCTGTACATCAACAAAGGAGAACATATATATATATATATATATATATATATATATATATATATATATATATATATATATATATAAATATGGGTCTACTTTGATTCACTGAAAACTCATTTCACTGAATCACATTTCACTGAATGTAAGTACTGTTGCGCAAATAAAACATATATGCCCTTTTCCCCACAGTAGTGCAATCCTGGAGTTATTATATATAGTTAGGGGGCTGTGGGGGGAATGCATCCCCCATCTATTTTTGGTTTTATATTGTTAGCTTTCAGTGAAATGAGAGTCATAAATATAAAAGCTTAGTAGGTGGGGGCCTATGCCTCCAACACCTCCCAATGTGGGGGCTGTGCCCCCCGCCCCCAACTATATATACTAACTCCAGGATTACACTACAGTGGGGAAAAGGGCATATGCATTTTATTTGCCCAACAGTACTTGCATTCAGTGAAATCTGACTCAGTGAAATTAGTTTTCAGTGATTTGAGCTTTCAGCGATTTTTTGAGGGTGAATTGAAATTCAGTGAAATGAGTTTTCAGTGAATTAAAGTATATATATATATATATATATATATATATATATATATATATATATATATATATATATAAAGGCTGTGCTTGTACCATTGGGATCCAAGGAAGTCTTGTAATAAAGGTAAAAGCACTCATATTCTGGACTAAATAAAGGCAATCATCCTCCAATGTGCTCTCCAACTCCAGTCTCTTAATTGCTTGTTAACAGCAACTAAACCTGTGCATTATTTTATACAATATTCACATTTGATTCTATAAGGAAATATCAAAAGCTAATTTCACCAAACACAAAAATGTCAAAAGTGCCAAAACCACAAGTAACAAAAAAAATAGATCATTAAAGAAACCTAATCATTTCCTTTAGTAAGCCAAACAAAACCAGACAAACAAAAAAACAATAAACCCTGTCTACAAACACAATGCACATATGCCATATGATTGTAAAAGAAATGCATATTTGTTCCTTTGGCAATCACATAAAATAAGACCTTAATCCTCAAACTCATCTACTTAATGTGGGGGACTTCATCCCCCCACACCCCCAGACTTAAATATACTAACTCCATGGTCACACAACTGTGACTAAAGGGAAGAAAACACCATTAAAAGCTGTAGTCTACCTTATATGATTCCAGTATAGCATTCAATGATTAAAACACTGTTCAATCAAAGGAGCTAAAAAAATTATTTGCACCAACTGAACCGTAGCCAAACATTTATATGTGTGTGTGTGTGTGTGTGTGTGTGTGTGTGTGTGTGTGTGTGTGTGTGTGTGTGTGTGTGTGTGTGTGTTTGTGTGCGTGTGTGCACGTGTGTGTGTGTGTGTGTGTGTGTGTGTGTGTGTGTGTGTGTGTGTGTGTGTGTGTGTGTGTGTGTGTGTGTGTGTGTGTGCGTGTGCGTGTGTGTGTGTGGGGGGGGTATGGGTGTGTGTGTTTGTACAACATGTATTTAGACATCATGGCTGAATAAGTCTGCAATGAACATGTACACTTACCATATTTAAAAGCCCTATACTGCATTCTTATATTCTGAAAATAACAGTTATGCATTCATGATAGAAGTAAGGAATTAAAACTCTCGTTCTGTGACTTTTCTGAACTAAACACTAAATATTTAATTTCAGACATGCCTTTCTTTTTTAACTGAATGACGTCTGCTTGTGAAGCAGTCAGTTACTGATTGACTATACCCTACTATCTTAACGAAGTTTGAGCAGGACTTTTAGGCATTTTAATTCGCAGCTATATATAGCAAAGTCGTTTGTGTATCCTGCTTTAATAAAGCACCTGTGATTAATCTGTTATGGAAATAAAAGCATTTGTAGTTTAGCCACTGTCTATTACCCTTTATCAAAATGAAGCAAAATGTAAAGAACTCAGTGATATACTTTGATAAAGAAGGAAACTGTCAACATTCAATTCATAGGGTCTTTCATTTTTCCCTGTTAACCTTCACAGCCTAGTCAGAATTAAAGGTTTCCACAAAATCAGATAGCCATCATCTAGACTGGACAAGGGTAGTGAAGTGTTAACAAAGTCTTTGCAATATGCCTTGGGAAGAGATATACAGACAATTTACAGTGATTTTATTTTATACTCCATTAGAAGAGAAGCTGTATGGTGCAGTCAAGCACATGTAACTATAATCCATGTCCAGTTCATAGTAAGAAGTGCCACAGATGTAACAGGATGGGACATTCTGCAATTTTGTGCAAAACTAAGATGATATAAATTTCACTGTCCTAAACTAATTATCACAGTGCAACAGAAGTGAAACCAGCACAGCTGAAAACAGGCCGTCAAATGTAAACAGTAATCCTCCCAGTGGATTCATTTGCAAACAGCCAGTCTTATAGCCAGGCCACCCAGTCCACATCATGAGTCAAGAAGGATGGAAAGAAGAAAAGGAATCACATGTAGTGACAGATTGCCAGTCTACTGAGCTTTAGGTCATATGATGTTCAAGCTGGGATCAATACCATCATAAGGAGAAACAAAAGACACCTTCAAGTTATACCAGAGGCAGCGTTAAATGGAAACCAACAGCTGCAACATGGTGCAGATTACTGAGGAAGTCTGCCCTCAGATACATCAAGATGACCAATTTCCACCTACCAATTCATCCAGAGTGATAACATCCACAGTCAAGAAAGTTAACCTCCAGAGCATGTAAAGTCAAACTTCTGTTAGCAGATTGGTTCCTCACATTACATATCTAATGAACTGAGAATCAGCATATTAAATGATTATTCCATGTCTGTGCATATCATTATTTATTCACATGTATTTATATCATATATATACTGTGTATATATATATATATATATATATATATATATATATATATATATATAAATATATCTTTTAAAATACAGAATCTCCCAATCCTGGCCATCTCGCTGTCCTTGCAGTCTGTGCCTGCCACTTGCAAGACCACTGTAAAGAAACAGCCACCTTCTCGCTAAGCTAAACCCAAAGCCTGCTACATCTCCTGAACTGACTACCACAAACCCTCCCTCCATTCTAAACAAGGATACTTTGCCCTAAAGAAACTGTGAAGTCTATCAAGACCACTGTAAAGAAATAGCCGCCTTCCCACTAAGTTGAACCCAAAGCCTGCTACTTCTCCCAAACTGACTACCACAAACCCTCCCCCCATTCTACAAGGATATTTTGCTCTAAAGAAACTGTGAAGTCTAGCAAGACTACTGTAAAGAAACAGCCACCTTCCTGCTAAGCTGAACCCAAAGCCTGCTACATCTCCCGAACTGACTACCACAAACCCTCCCTCCATTCTACAAGGATACTTTGCTCTAAAGAAACTGTGAAGTCTAGCAAGACCACTGTAAAGAAACAGCCACCTTCACGCTAAGCTGAACCCAAAGCCTGCTACATCTCCCAAACTGACCACCACAAACCCTCCCTCCATTTTACAAGGATACTTTGCTCTAAAGAAACTGTGAAGTGTAGATTTAACATACTTATTACTTACCTAATTTTGCTGCTTCATGGTATATATATAAAGTATACTACTGGCTAGCAAAGACCGCACGGACCAGTTGCATTATCTGCGCATTTTACCCCCATCCAGATTTTATTTAACCAAGCACACGCTTCCCCACTTTAGCCACTAGATGGCAGCAAAACCTGAGAAATCCAACCTCCAAATTGGCTATTCCTAAAGTTTAAACATCCTATCTTTACAAACATCATCAAGTGCTACCAGTTCCTACCTTGCCCACACCCATACAAACTTATCTCTGTTCCTAACGTCCATATGTACAACTATAAAAAATAAAAGGAAACAATAAAAAGAGGTAAAAGTGTAAACATCAATTTGGCAACATTATCTGTTAAACAGTATAGGTGATATGACCTGCCTGCTAGACTGGGTGAACTAATCCTGATTTTTTTTGCAGGACTCCTCTAGTCAGTGCAGTGCAAGCTCCGTTTGCCCTCACTACGCTCGGGCTCACTCCGCTCCCCTACCTTACCCACATTCCCACCCACCCCCACATCAATTACTTTTATACCTATACACCACACCCATACATAGTCACATCCACCTCCATAACACCACCCCATCCTATCAGATCTCACCACCAAGTTACCCTAGATACACACTCCAAACCAGTCTTCAACAATCACACCTACCCTTTCCCTAGGAAACCTCTCACTAACCAAACTAAACCAAATCATGACTACACTACCTAAACCCTCATTTACACACCTCTTACTATTTTTCTTTTGTATATCTATCCTACCATTGTTAACCTCTATCACCAACTACCAAAAACAACTTAATTACACCCTTACCATACCAAGAAAAACACTTCCCCTAACAATATAAACACCAACCCTTTCACTCAATGAGCCCCATACTTCTACCAAACCTCCCTTATCCACCACATCGCACATAGAATATACCCAACACACAGACAGTCCCAAACTTCTATAAAACACTATGAAACCCTCCATAAACTACTCAAACTCTATTTTTACCTAAGATCAAAACTCATACACTGTGGTGATATACACCCAAACCCAGGCCCACTAAATACAGAAACCCCAAACCGTGGCTTGAATAATACCCTACTCCACCGAGACATAAACTCTCTCCTTATTATAAATCTAAATGTTAGAAGTATCCTAAACAAAGTCCATGACCTTCATGCATTACTCTCCTTTTATCAACCAGATATAGTTATACTAACTGAGACATGGCTTAAACCAGGAAACCATGATAATGAAATTACTGCACCAGGCTACAATATAATTCGTAGTGACAGAATAGGAAAAAAGGGTGGGGGTGTAGCAATAATGTACAAGACTCACCTCATCCTTGAGAAACTAGACATAACAACCCTAGACCTTGAAAATGTTGATCTCACCCTCACTAAACTAAAACTTAATGCAAATAAACACATCAATATCATAGGATGCTACATCCCTCCGGGCAACACTATTTCCATTACATAAAATCTTCTAGAATGGCTATCTATCTCCCTCCCCCAAGAAAATATCTTATTAGGTGACCTTAATATTGACTGGCATAACTGCTCCAGTCAAAACCCACACTCCCATGTTAATCTACATGGTCTAACCCAACTCATCACTTCCCCCAAAAGAACAGACAAGAGAACCAAACATCAATCCATACTAGACTGCATACTTGTATCCCATCCTTCACATATATCCCTAGCTGAGTGCCTAGGTTAGGTTCATAGGTTAATATTGGGCTAACTGCCCTTGTGTGACATTTTCAGCCTAGCCAATTATCCCATGTAAGACTCAAACCCTGCACCTTATGTTTATAAAGTAAACATCTTAACCATTATGCCAACCTCCCACCCCTACCAGACACCCTCAGTGACCACCAAGCCACATTTCTACTCAGATCTAAAACTCCACAACTGACCCAAGTATCCATGTGCCAAATTAGGAATAAAAACATTTCAGCCTGTCCAACTTTAAAAATTACCTAAAAAGGTTTAACTGGACTCCCCTAAAAACCTACCTCTTGATGAAGCAGTTTTATACTTCAATACAACCTTCACAAATATCCTTAACCATCACCCCCCCCCCCCCCAAGAACAACATGAATTAAAACTAAATATGCCCCCTGGCTAACCCTAGATACAAATTGCAGCAAAGCACTGGTATCAGGCAATAAATCCAAAAACAAGAGCAGTTGAGTTGAAATACCTTTATAACAAACGACAAAGCTTTCAGGTTCAAAAACCCTTTCTCAATGTTTACATTAGGTAAAAGGTAACACCCATTTTTATACATACTAACAAGATCATATGACCTGCAGCCATCATCACATGTCCAGGAAATTATACAATATAAAATGTAAAACACTAAGTGCTGAACAGGTTATAATAACATCAATTATATACACAAAAACTTGAGCATAAACATACAAAACATATATATCTCAATGATTACCAAAGGTTTGTAGATGACTGCTTTCTCCTTTGGAAAGGGAGCCATAATGATTTAATGAACTATGTCACGTTTTTAAATACCATACCATAAAGATCTTATCAATGTCATAATTTTTAGATTTCAAATCTGTATAACATAACTTTAATTTTTCTAAAAAATCTGTTGTATCTTTAATTACCGTTTTACACATTGATAATAATGGTTGTAGCTGCTTCTGTAGGTACAAAGATATTGGTTCAGTAATCCAGCCATTGCCGGATACTATCGGCCTCATGGGTGGATTATCTAAAGACTTATGTACCTTAGGAACGCCATATAGCTGCGGTATTACGGGACAAGGTACCGTAAAAAAATTCCCTGGATTTGAGGGAATATGAATGGATAATTAGATTGTCGGCTGATATATACCCTGGTATAAATGCTTCTGTATCTCTAAAACCTGTATTGCAAAGAATACAACAGACAAGGTTAAAGTAATTTTTAAAAAATTTTTAATTTTACTTTTAAACTTAATGATAAATTAAAGGTATGCTTAAATTGCACAATTTTTATCATTATTATCATTATTTTTATTTTTATTGATATATTATGAAAGTTACTAACATTTAATATTCAGTATACTTTTTCATTGAGATATATATGTTTTGTATGTTTATGCTCAAGTTTTTGTGTATATAATTGATGTTATTATAACCTGTTCAGCACTTAGTGTTTTACATTTTATATTGTATAATTTCCTGGACATGTGATGATGGCTGCAGGTCATATGATCTAGTTAGTATGTATAAAAATGGGTGTTACCTTTTACCTAATGTAAACATTGAGAAAGGGTTTTTGAACCTGAAAGCTTTGTCGTTTGTTATAAAGGTATTTCAACTCAACTGCTCTTGTTTTTGGATTTATAACCCTAGATACAAAAACATTCCTTAATAACAGAAACAAAGCCTGGACTAACTTCTGTAACACCAAATACCAATCAGATAAATAAATATACCTAGAACTACACAACAAAGCCAAAAAACTTATCAAAACAGATAAAATTTCTTACTACCAAAAGTTACAGGATAAACATATAAATAACTCAAAAAAACTCTGGGAAGCAATTAACTCTATTCTACAGCCATGGAAAACATCAACCCCCAACCCTAAAACAGTAAATAACTAAGACAATATCCCCACAAAATTTAACAAATTCTTTACGGAAACCCCCATTATCCAAACTTTTAGAGAGAGTAGCACACAAGCAACTAAAGCAATACCTCCTAGAAAATAAACTACTATCAACCCAGCAACATGGCTTTAGACCCTTTCACAGCACCACCACTCCACTTACAGCATTTACTAACATCAATAATCACAGAAATAATGAACTCCTGGTATCCACCACATTCTTAGACTTATCCAAAGCATTTGATATGGTTAACCATGCAAAACTCCTTAGGTTCATAGGTAGGTTCTAGGCTATCTGCCCAAGGGCACTTATAAGCATAGCCAGAGTGTGTCGGCTTTCGCCGCCCCATTGATTAATTAACTGATCCTCTGTCAAGCAGAGCCAATGAAGTGATCCCAGGGGTGTATTTTCTGTCACCCATCCACTCGTCAAGGTTTCTCTTGAAGAGTGTTAGTGAGAGGCTCTGCCTGATGTAATTTGGAATTTTGTTCCAAAGCATGGGGAGTCTCTGTGACAGGAATCTATCCCTCCAGCATGTTCTATTTATTGTTGTGGTGAGGTTTAGCTCACTAGAGCACGTGGCTTGCAGTGACTTGGATTTCTTTAGGTGGAACATGTCCATCAATTCTGTGTTGGACATGGCTTTGTAAATCAGGCAGAGATCACCTCTGAGTAAGCAATATGCCACTGAGTACAGCCGGAGTTTTTTCAGTCGGGCTGCATAGGACATATGTTTGAGGCCAGTAATCCTCTTGGTGAGGTACTTTTGTGATCTTTCCAGCTGTTGGAAGTGTCTTGTGAGATACATCCCAAATGAGGCATTGTACTCTATGATGGGTCTAATGAGTGACGAGTAGAGGGGCACTATAACCTCTTTATTTCTAGATGTGAACCCTTTAGTAATTAGATGGGCCACATTGAAGGATTTCCTAACTACTTTGGCAGTATGATTGTCAAATGAGAGATTACTATCTACCTGGGTTCCCAGATCTCTTATTACCTCTTTTGTATTAAGGGGGCTGTCACCTATGTGGTAATTCATGGGTGTTTTGTTTTTCCCAAATGGGATGACTATGCATTTTTTGGCATTTAGCTTGAGGCCATGACTTTGACACCAGGTGTCTGTCTCAGTAAGGCCCTTTTGGAGGATGTCCGTGTCAGCCAGAGAGTCAATTATGGCTCCCAGTTTGCAGTCATCGGCTAACTTGGTTAGCCATAGTCCTCCTGTGTTTGCCTGTACTTCTGAGAAGTATATGCCGAACAGTAGGGGTCCCAGAACCAAGCATTGCAGGACACCACTTGTGACTGGTTTAGAGTCAGACCTGGAGCCCGCTATTCTTACCGTGTGAGTTCTGTCTGTAAGCCAGTTGGCAACCCATCTCATGATGTAGGGGTTTATGTTCAGGCTGGTAAGTTTTTCTGTAATACCTGAGTGGGGAATGGTGTCAAAAGCCTTGGTGAGGTCAAGGTAGTTTGTGTGAACCACCTTTCCCTCATCTATGGCCTCGGTGACTGTCTCAAAGAAGTCAACCAGGTTTAGTAGGCATGATCTGTCCTTAACAAAGCCGAACTGGGTCAGGTCAAGTGTTTGGAGGTTCCCAATGTCTTTGTTAATGAGTTCCATGATGATGCCAGACCAGTGACAAGTGGAGTACCACAGGGTTCAGTCCTGGGTCCTCTACTGTTTGATATCTACCTTCTCTGAAGTACAGGCTAACACAGAAGGTCTTTGGCTAACGAAGTTCGCAGATGACTACAAACTAGGAGCCATAATCGAAACTCCTAACAATGTGGACATCCTACAAAAGGGCCTCACTAAGACAGATGCCTGGTGTCAAAGCCATGGCCTCAAGCTCAATGCCAAAAAGTGCATTGTCATCTCCTTTGGTAAAAACTCTGTACCCATGAACTACAACATAGGCGGTAGTATACTTAACACCGAAAGTGTGATAAGAGACCTTGGGACACAGGTAGAGAGTAGTCTCTCCTTTGATAATCACATTGCCACAGTAGTCAGGAAATCCTTCTACATGGCACACCTCATCACAAAAGGTTTCTCATCCAGAAAAAAAGAGGTCATTGTTCCCCTCTGCTCATCACTCATTAGACCCATTATAGAGTACAACGCCCCTTTTGGTATGTAGCTCACAAGACATCTACAACAACTGGAAAGGCTGCAGAAATACCTCACAAAGAGGATTACCGGCCTCAAACAGAAGCCCTACGCAGACCATCTCAAAAAACTCCAGCTTTACTCCGTTGCATATCACCTACTCAAAAGTGATCTCTGCCTAACATACAAAGCTATGTCAAACCCAGAGCTGTTGGACATGCTCCACTTAAAGAAATCCAAATCCCTCCGAGCTACATGCTCTAGGGACCTAAACCTTGTCACCACAATAAACAAAACATGCTGGAGGGATAGATTCCTATCCCAGACACTTCCCATACTCTGGAATAAACTGCCTACCTATATCAAAGCTCCTCATTAGCACTCTTCAAGAAAAATCTTGATGATTGGATGGGAAATAGGAAATTCACTCTGGGGATCACCTCTGTGGCTCTGCTCGACAGTGACACAGGAAAATCATTTTCTTGGGTGGCAAAAGCCAGGGTACCTTTTTGGCTGGGCTTGTATAGGCCCCAGGGCCGATAGCCTAGTACCTACCTATGAACCTATGCGCTCCATAGCCTTGTAGACCAGGCTAGTCAGGCTTATGGGGCAATAGTTACCAGGGTCAGCTTTGGCCCCTCCTTTGTGGAGAGAAATAACCATTGCTGTGTGTCATTCTATGGGCACGTAGCCTGTGGAGAGGCTGAGGTTAAACAGCGTGTTTAGGTGGGGGGTTAGTTCGTTCTGTAGTTCATGCAAGATGCAGCCTGGAACACCATCTGGTCCCATTGATGCTGTGTTTCTGGCTTTTGAAAGGGCTGTTTTCACCTGTGATTTTGTGGACACTACACTTTTCCGGTATTGTTGTGGGTTCTTTTGGAGGTGAGAGGGGGCTGAAGTTTGCACTGAATCTATCTGCCAGGATGTTTGCAGTATCAGTAAGTTCAGTATATTTTGTGCTATTTTGCACTAGTTCAGTGCATATCTGCGAGTTGCCACTTAGATTCTTAACATAGCTAAAGAAGGCTTTGTGGTTAGCTTTTGAATCCTTGGCTATTTTTCTTTCGAAGTTAGCCTTGGATGATTTCATGAGGGACCTTAGTTTCTTACTGATACTGATCAGGGATGTCTTTCCTTCTTGGGTTTGTTTTTTTTCTGAACTAGTTTCCTCCTTCTATTGTATAGCCTGTTGATTGCAGGGGTCCACCAAACTGGTTTCCTTCTCTTAGAGGAGTGAATCTTGGTTTTGCTAGGGATGGCACGATCCATTCATCCTTGTAGGTGCTCATAGAGTGCATTTGTAAAGGTTTCTGCATCTTGGGCAGCATTATCCTTTAGCGTGGGGACTGTGAAACTTACTACCTCTGTCTTAAGTAAGGTGAAGTTTGCTTTAGAAATGTTTTTTACTGTGGTTTCCTTAGTTGGGGGTGGTGGTGGAGTGTGGACATCCAGAGTGATTAGTTTATGGTCTGATCTAACCAGTGATGGGTTGACCTCCGGTGTGGGACACCTGTCGCCCATGTTGGTGATGACCAGGTCCAATATGTTTTCACATCTGGTAGGGGAGTTTACCAGCTGATACAGGGCGTTTGAGTTGATGAATTACAGGAAGCGCTGGGCCTGGGAATTTGTACTCAAGCAGTTTTCCCAGTGAATGGTAGGGTAATTGAAATTGCCCAATATCAGGGTGTTCGGTAGGACCTTCATGTTTTCCAGTGTTTCCAGAAAGGTGGAGTGGTGGTCCTGGGTCATGGAGGGTGATCTGTAGCAGGCCACAATTTGCATTGCAGATTTGCCCGATGTTAGTTGCACATGGATGATCTCAGAGGTATCATGCTGCGCTGAAACGTGTGGCATGAGTTGCAGCCCGGTAGTGCTGGGGTGCTCTCTGAAGCCTTGAACCAGGTTTCAGTTACTGCACAGATGTCGACGTCCTCCATACTGAGGAATAGTTCGAGTGTGTGCATTTTGAGATTTAAACTCCTGGCATTGAGTAGCATAACCCTCAGTTTTTTGTTAATTGTGCTGTTTACGAAGGTGGGTTTGACTTCTGAGCCTTGCCTAAAAAAGGCACTATGGGGGCAGCAAGAGCCTTGGCCAGAATTTGAAAGCCTAGGGGTGATAGGTGCAAGCCGTCTCTTGTGAAGCAACGCAGCTTGTCGAGCATGTCGTCCCAGGCTGACAGACACTGGATCCCCTTTGAATGACACCAGAAGCTTAGCCAATTGTTGAAATTGATCATTTTTTCTTTATACTGAGGTATCATTCTTGGTGAGGGCAGGATGCTACTCAGGGTCAGGGTCATACCAGCCTGGGCTGCATGACCAGAGAGCTCTTCCATGTCTCTTTTCATGTAGTCCAGGGAGGTATGTCTCAGGTCATTCACACCAACATGAACAATGACAGAGTCATATTTGTACTTGTTCTGGAGTGGCCTGAGTGCTTGTGTTATGTGGCGGATTCTGGCTCCCGACAGGCAGCTAACAGTAACCTTTTGCTTGTCCAGCCTAATGAGTGGGACGTCAGTGTGCCAGACTATAGAGTCACCTATTACTAGTGTGTTAGGTATGTTATTTCGCCTTAAGGGCTGTGATTGTGTGGCACACTGATTTTGTGTTTTATGTGTTATCTGGTTTGTGATGGGAAGTGCAGGTTGTTTGGGTGTCTACTTTGGAGGTCTCTGATGCTTTTGCAGGTTTTTTATTTAGAGCCTCTGAGTATGATTTTGTGTATTTATGTGTATTTTTTGCCAGTGCTGTTTTAGTAGGTCTGTGTGCGGCTGGAGGTGTGGTGCAAGTGTTAACCTTCTCCTCTTGACTGTCTGTTCCAGTCTTGGGTGGAGACAGCTTAGCTTCCAGTTTGGCTGTATAATTGCACCTCTCGCATATGTTAGTGTTTTGTGGTAGGAGGAGAGGGTTGTCTGTGTACATGAGACAGTTGTAACATTGCCTCAGGATACCCAGATTCACCAGCTGGACTGGAGAGTGCACCTGAAGTTGCCCTTTGATCAAGTTGCCCTTTGATCATGCCTGAATAGTAGGGTGAGCTGCTTAGTCGCTTGGTTGGTGAGGGGTGAATAAAGAGCCTTGCTCTGCTGGGCAATCAGTGTCAGGGTATATTAGTGCTTGCTATTAGGTCTGAGCAAGTGCTGGGCTGTAAGATGCTTTTTGAGTGCTTAGGTTGAGAGTTAGACTAGTTTCAAGGTAAAAACTGAAGAGGAGACTTAGTGGAGCCGGGAATAATTTAACTGTAGCTAACCGGCACTGCCCAGTGCACAAAACCATGCAAACGCAGTTTTTATAGTAGGGAAATGAAAGAGATAAAAATTAGCCCAAAATGGCCAATAAACTACTAACTTCTGGGCTGGAACCACTCCTTCAGGGACAGATAGGTTGCTGAAAGCTTCCCTCTCTCACAGGTGAACAGAGAAACTTCCTTCTATCCAAGTAAGGTATGGGCAACTCAGAAACTAGTATCACAGCCCTGAATTCAGCACTAGCCTGAAAATTGGACTATACTAGCTTAGAAAGGTGGGAAACAAGGACTTTTTTTTTTTTTTTTTTTTTAAAGATAAGGCAAAAACAGTAAAAAATACACTTAAAACAGCTTTAAACAACTACAAACAATAAGAAAAGGCTATCACACTTTAGTGTGTAGCCTACAACAGTTAAACAAATTATTTAAACAAAAAACAACTTTTTAAAAGTGCAGGCAGTCAAATAAATACAACATGTGAAAAAACAAGCTTTTAAATCACAATAAACACTGGAAAATCTGCATTTAGGCGGAAAACAGTTAAGTACAGCAAGAAAGTACAGAAAACTGATACTTAATCACTCCAAAGTCTCTCTTTTAAGCTAGAAGGCTTGTATCAGTTTAAGGCTTTCTAGTGCTACCCAGTATGTTAGTTACAGGAAAGATGGGAAACAAGCACAGATGTGGTCTTTTAAACCCGAAAGTTGAAA
Organism: Protopterus annectens; assembly: GCF_019279795.1. Classification (NCBI taxonomy): domain Eukaryota; kingdom Metazoa; phylum Chordata; order Ceratodontiformes; family Protopteridae; genus Protopterus; species Protopterus annectens. The sequence goes on along the minus strand of NC_056725.1, from coordinate 1,062,316,606 downwards.
GAGATGGACAAACTGTCCGAATGGTCAATAAACTACAATTTCTGGGCCAAGAACCTCTCCTCTCATGGTAGACAGGCTACCTAGTGCTTACCACTCCCACTGATAAGCTAGAAGGCTTTCTTCCAACACAGAAAGGCTTGTGGGGCTCAGAAGCTTACCAACAGTCCTGGATACAGCAACTCTGTATCTGGACTAGGCTAGTTACAGGAAAGGTGGGAAACAAGCGTAAGTGCGGCTTTTAAACCAGAACATTGAAAGAGATGGAAAAAAACTGCCCAAATGGCCAATAGCTACAATTTCTGGGCCAGGAACTGCTCCTCTTGTGGTAGATAGGCTACCTAATGTTTACCACTCCCACTGATAAGCTAGAAGGCTTCCCTCCAACACAGAAAGGCTTGAGGGGCTCAGAAGCTTACAAAGAGTCCTGGATACAGCAAATCTGTGCCTGGACTAGACTAGTTACAGGAAAGGCGGGGATCAAGTACAAACGTAGGCTTCTAAGCCAGCAAGTTGAAAGAGATGTAAAACTGCCCAAACAGCCAAATAAACTACAATTTCTGGGCCAAAACTCACTCTTCCAGTGGAGGATAGGGTACCTAGTGCTTACCACTCCCACTGATAAGCTAGAAGGCTTCCCTCCAACACAGAAAGGCTTGGAGGGCTCAGAAGCTTACTAACAATCCTGGATAGAGCAACTCTGTAACCAGACTAGGCTAGTTTATAGGAAAGGCAGGAAACAGGCACAAGTGCGGCTTTCGATCCAGAAAGTTTAAAGAGAAAAAAAAAAGCTAGAAGGCTTCCCTCCAACACAGAAAGGCTTGGGGGGCTCAGAAAATTACAAAGATTCCTGGATACAGCAAATCTGTGCCTGGACTAGAATAGTAACAGGAAAGGCAGGAAACAAGTGCAAACACAGACTTTTAAATCAGAAGGTTGAAAGAGATGGAAAAGCTTCCCAAACTATCATTTCTGGGCCAGAAACCACTCCTCCTGTGGTAGATAGGTTAACTAGAGCTTACCACTCCCACTGATAAGCTAGAAGGCTTCTCTCCAACACAGAAGTGCTTGGGGGGGGGGGGCTCAGAAGCTTACCAACAGTCATGGATACAGCAAATCTGTACCTGGACTACACTAGTTATAGGAAAGGCAGGGACCAGATGCAAAACGGGCTTTTAACCAGAACCTTCACTCACTATCCACTCTAAACCTTACCATCCCTGCCATCTCCTGGTTTAAAAGCTACCTAGAGGGAAGGCAACAAGCAGTAATATGGTAAAACCAACTCTCTCCCTCCCTGCCTGTGTCCCTAGGGGTACCCCAAAGTTCCGTCCTGGGACCACTGCTCTTTATCCTCTTTACTAATCAGCTCCCATCCAATACTCCCAAAACCTCAATAGTGCAATATGCAGATGATACCACCATAATATGCGCAGCCAACACATTCGACCTCCTTCACTCCCAAACACAAGAAGGCTTTTCCCTAGCCGAAACTTGGATCACCAAAGAAAGCCTCATTCTTAACCCAGGAAAAACTAAACTACTCCTCTTTAGCTCCCACAGATCCATACCTCCCTCCGATAGTTTTACAATCTCCTCTAATAACAATACCACAATCACCCCTACCAATCACGCCAAGCTGCTTGCGGTCGAAATTGACAACCACCTTAGATTTGACCTACATATTTCCTTAACCATAAAAAAAGTTCATAAAGAACTTGGTCTGCTCTATCGCAATAATAAATTTCTCTCCAACCACTCCAAAATTACAATAGCCAGGACACACCTAATATCCACCTTACTGTATGCCTCCCCTGTGCTTGCCAATCTCTGCAAAACTGACCTAAACAAACTTGACAGCTGTTATAATAAAATAGCCAAATTTGCTACAGCCTCATCCATTAGAATGCATCACTGTGACTGCCTCAAAAAATCAACTGGCTAGAACTCCCACTACTACTTCAACTCAATCAACTATCACTAGCCCACAAAATAATACATTACTCTGACAACACCCCAGTTCTACAACAACTTCTTCAACCCTATACCACTACCGGAACTTTAAGATCCAGTAACCAAAACCACCTCAAGGTTACCAAATATAACAATGAAGCTGGTAATTCGGTCTACAGCCACTACATTTCAAAAATCTGGAACTCCCTTCCTGCCCATATAACTGACAACAAATCCCTGACCCAGTTCAAGAAACTAGTCAAAATTCACTTCATGAATAACCAACTATGCTCCTGCATCACCCCTGTCTAATACTTCAACTCATTTCTATTAATTACTTAAAAACAAACCTAAACATCCAAGAATTCTGATGTATTACCTAATTTAATGTAAGACTGTCAAACTAACCAATTCAGAACACATTACCTACTTAAGACTGCAAAACTAATTGCACATCCTGACTCTAGTGCTGATAGCAATTTATCCCAGGAATGTTGTGCTTTGTACTGTCCTCAAAAGTAAATACCATAGAGTACTAATTATTATGCATCCTATCTTATAAAATGTATCGTATGTCAAAGTGGTTTCCTGTATGTATGTTTTGTCTGTAATCAAAAAAAAAAAAAGTTTTCTCTTGGAGCTTTTCTCCCCGGGCCTCCACTGAAAATGGACTTGTATCCAGTTGGACTCTCCTGGTCAACAAATGTAAAAAAAAAATATATATATATATATATATATATATATATATATATATATATATATATATAGGTCCCTATCACATGATTGAGTTTTCACAGACTTGAAATTCACTTGGTTGAGACCATATGATGGAGTTTTTGAAAATCTGAAGCTTTTAATGGAGACTGCAGTACAGTTAGGATCTTTTCTCCACTGTAGTGCGATCTCAGAGTTGGTATATATAATTTGCAGTGGGTGTACGTGACACAGCCTCACACGTGGTGCAGCGGGGCTTAACCCCTGCAAAAACATAAAAAAACTAGATTTTTGTGCTTTTTTGAGGGTTTTTTTTGAAGTTCAAGTTTTGAGAAACTTGATCATATAGTCTCAATCATATGAATTTTTAGCTACTGAAAACTCAGTCTTCTGACATAGTCCCATATAGATACATATATAGATATATGTATAGAGAGAGACAGAGAGAGAGAGAGAGAGAAAGGGAGAGCTACATATATACGTGTGTGTGTGTGTGTGTGTGTGTGTGTGTGTGTGTGTGTGTGTGTGTGTGTGTGTGTGTGTGTGTGTGTGTGTAGATATAGATCGATATATACATACATATGCATGTATGAGTATTTTTAGCGTAGACACATCAAAGTACAGACGTGCAATACAGAAATACAGACACCAAAATACATACAGTATATAATTTAGACACATCAAAATACAGACACTCAAAATACACACATATAAAATACCTAAACCCAAATTAAATTAGTTGCAAAAAAAGCAGGCAACCACTCTACTTCTGCTATTTTAGTGTACAAAAAATACACTAAAATAAAACAAACAAAATACATAAAGCATACCATTACAATTGGATAGTTTGTCTGAGCAGTGGATGTGCTACGAAAAATATTTTTTTCTAAGGTAAGGTGCAGGGTTACGGTTATGAGCAAGGGGCAATGTTAGGGTTAGTACACATTAGTAAGATAGGCAGGGGCAGGTCCAGGCAAATTTTGAATTATTTCGGAAATACAGACTGGACAAGTTCTAATTGAACAAAATAAAAGTGTGATATATGATACCTGAGAAAATTATGATGTTTGTGCCATGCATTTCATAGTATGAAAACTGAGTTTATAATTCCACATGGTGCCGTTAACTGAGTATCACATTCATGCAGCAGACCTGTGACTGTATGCCTTATGTAGAGAATCAAGAACAAAGTACAGTTGTGTACACTTACCACAAATGTAGATGTTCGAGTGTATTCACTGTTGCAGTCTTAACATTTGGGTTATCCCTACCAGGGTAGCCCTCGACCGGCCTGCAAAGTGCTTGTGCTTTGGGCTCCATGGCAAGAAAGACTGATGTAATGGCATCGGCTGCCTTACTTTACACTACTGATGACCTGACGTCAGTGTTCAAGTGACAGCAACCGATGCAGAAATACTAAGTCTCTGGTATTTGGGCTGGCTGAGGGCTACCCTGGCAGGGATAACCCAAATGTGATGACTGCAACAGTGAAACACGAAGAACGTCTTTTATTTTCCATCAGGATTCTGAGGACAATTGAAGTAGATTGTTTCTAGCTGTCACAAACATGCTGCAAGCTGCCATTTTATACCTCTATATTATATCACAGGAACATCTACAGTGTTTCTCCGACATAACTGATGTGTCTCTAATAAAAGGTTGCACACTGACATCCCGCTCACCAGGCTGAACAAGGAGAGGGTCACGGTGAGCAGCCTGTCGGGCGCTAGGATCCGCCACATAACACAAGCACTCAGGTCACTCCAAGGCAAGTACAAATATGACTCAGTCATTGTCCATGCTGGTGTGAATGACCTGAGACGTACCTCCCTGGACTACATGAAAAGAGACATAAAGGAGCTCTCTGAGCATGTAGCCCAGGCCGGTATGACCCTGACCTTGAGTAGCATCTTACCCTCACCAAGAATGATGCCACAATATGAAGACAAGATGATTAATTTCAACAATTGGCTTAAGTACTGGTGTCATTCAAAGGGGATCCAATGCCTGTCAGCTTGGGATGATATGCTCGAGAAGCCACGATGCTTCGCTAGGGACGGCTTGCACCTGTCACCCCTGGGCTTTCGGATATTGGCAAAGGCTCTTGCTACCCCCATAGTGCCTTTTTTAGGCAAGGCTCAAAAGACAAACCCACCTCCATAGGTATCACAAGGGATAAGAAGCTAAGAGTAATGCTACTCAACGCCAGAAGTCTAAACCTCAAGATGCACGCACTCGAAACTCTCCTTAGCATGGAGAACATCGATATCTGTGCAGTAACAGAAACCTGGTTCAGGGCTCGAGAGCAGCCCAGCACGACCAGGTTATACCCCATAACATGCCTTTCGGACGCAAAACTTCGGCCGAACCACAAAAGGAGAGGGAGTATCGATATTCATCAAAGATACCCACACCTCCAGGTTGGTGGCAAAGCACGAAGCATCAGAGACTATCCATGTGCAACTAACAGTGGGTAAAACTGCCTTCCAGTTTATAGCCTGCTACAGACCACCCTCCCAAACCCAGGAACCCCACTCGGCCTTCCTGAGAACACTGGAAAATATGAAGGTCTCTCCAAACACCATTATATTGGGCGACTTCAACTACCCAAACATAGACTGGGAGCATTACTCTAGCTCCAACACCCTAGCCCAAAGGTTCCTAGAATTTATAAACTCAAATGCTATGGAACAACTTGTTACCACTCCCACAAGAGGGGAAAACATACTGGACCTGATCATCACCAACATGGGGACTCTATGCTCCAGACCAGAAGTGTATCCCTCACTGGTAAGATCAGACCATAAACTAATCTCACTGGATATTCACATCCCGACCCCACCCCCTGCCCAGAAAACCACAGTGAAAAACTTCTCTAAAGCAAATTTTACACTCCTCAAAACTGAGGTGGAATCCTTCAAAGCCCCGGGCCTGTGGAAAATACGGCCCAGACCGCAGAATCCTTTATAAACACATTCTATGAACACCTTCAGGAATGCATGGATCATGTGATCCCAAATAAAACCAAGACCCAATCCTCCAAAGGCAGACGTCCTGTCCGGTGGACCCCAGCCATAAACAAACTATACAATAGAAGGAGGAAGCTACTAAATGATAAAGCAAAATCCCAAAAAGGGAAGGCATCACTGATCAGTATTAGCAAAAAACTACGGGCACACATAAAATTGTCTAAGGCCAGCTTCGAGAGAAAAATTGCACAGGACACTAAGGATAATCACAAGGCTTTCTTTAGTTATGTTAGGAACCTGGGTGGTAATTCCCAGATATGCTCAGAATTAGTCCAAAATGACAAAAAATACACCGAACCCACAGACATTGCCAACATCCTAGCTGACAGGTTCAGCGCAAACTTCTCCCCCCCCTCCCCACCAAAAGGGCAAATATCTATCCCAGCAGAGTGCTGCTCCCCTGACATCTCAGATGCTGAGGTAAGAGCCGCCCTCTCCAAAGCAAAAAACACAGCATCAATGGGACCAGATGGTGTCCCGGGCTGCGTCCTACATGAACTCCAAGAAGAGCTAAACCCAAACATAAAACTACTGTTCAATCTCAGCCTTACTACAGGATATGTGCCCAAAGAGTGGCGTACAGCAACAGTGGTCCCTCTCCATAAAGGTGGTGTCTCAACGGATCCTGAAAACTATCGCCCCATAAGCCTGACTAGCTTGGTCTGCAAAGATATGGAAAGGATCATCATGGACCTCATAAATAAAGATATTGGGGACCTACAAACACTGGATCCTACCCAGTTCGGCTTTGTTAAAGGCAGATCCTGCCTCTTAAACCTGGTTGATTTCTTTGAAACAGTCACCAAGGCCATTGACGAGGGGAAGGTGGTCCACACAGCCTACCTGGACCTCGCAAAAGCCTTCGATACAATACCCCACTCGGGCATTATAGATAAGCTCACCAGCTTAAATATAAACCCCTATGTCACTAGATGGATTGCAAACTGGCTCAAGGACAGAACCCACATGGTTAGAATTGCTGGAGCCATGTCAGACTCCAAACCAGTTACAAGTGGTGTCCCACAAGGCTCAGTCCTGGGACCTCTCTTGTTAGGTATATATTTCTCGGAGGTACAGGCCAACACAGAAGGACTGTGGCTGACCAAGTTCGCAGATGACTGCAAACTGGGCGCCATAATCGACTCTCCAGCCGACACAAGCATCCTCCAAAAGGGCCTCATAGAAACAGACAACTGGTGCCAGAGCCATGGCCTCAAGCTAAATGCCAAAAAGTGTATAGTCATCCCTTTGGCAAAACAAAGTGCCCACAAATTACCACATAGGTGGAAATCCATTAAGTACAGAAGAAGTAATTAGGGACCTGGGGACCCAAGTTGATAGCAATCTCTCATTTGACAACCACGTGGCCAAAGTGGTTAGAAAAACATTTTATATAGCCCACCTAATCATGAAGGGATTCACATCTAGATCAGGGGAGGTCATCGTGCCTCTTTACTCATCCCTCATCAGGCCCATAATTGAGTACAATGCCCTTTTGGGATGTACCTTACCAGACACCTGCAGCAACTGGAAAGACCCCAAAAGTACCTCACCAAGAGGATCAAAGGGCTCAAACAGATGCCATATGCTGCCCGGTTAAAGAAACTCCAGCTCTACACAGTGGCATACCGCCTGTTCAGAGGCAATCTGTGCCTGACGTATAAAGCCATGTCCAACCCGGAATTAATGGACATGCTGCACCTCAGAAAATCCAAATCCCATCGAGCTACGCGCTCGAGAGACTTGAACCTCAGCACTGAAATAAATAGGACATGCTGGAGGGACAGATTCATAACCCAGAGGCTCCCTTCACTCTGGAATAAAATCCCAGTCCAGGTTAGGCAGAGTCCCTCATTGACTCTCTTCAAGAGGAATCTTGATGAGTGGATGGGAGATCGTAGGTTTACCCCGGGTATCACTTCTGTGTCACTGTTAGACAGAGGCACAGTATACTAACCTCGAAAAAGGGCATAGCAAAATAAATTTAAAATGGGTGGCGAAAGCCAAACACATTCTGGCTAGGCTTATAAATGCCCTAGGGCAGATAGCCTAGTATGAACCTATGAACCTATGAACCTATGAACAGTAGTCAAGTACACAGAACAAGGTAGTTGAACTAATGGATATACATGCCTTGCTTAACTGTGCATGACCCTTTACATAAGTTATTTTTTTAAGTCCGAAGTGTTTTGCTCCAACAGAAAACTTTAAATCCACAACAAACATTTTCTCTTCAGTTACTCTGTACACATTAGTTTGCACTGTATATGAGAAATATTTATTCCCTACAAATCTTAGTGTGAGAGCAAAGAGCTGCATTCATGCTGTATCACACAGTCAGCTGTACACCAGACTAATGCTAAAATTGCACATTCTGGACAAAGGCATGCACTGTATTCCATAAAATAAGGAGATTTACTGTTCCCCCATAGTAGGCAAACTACCTGCTGCTTTAATGCCGTTTAATCAGGTGCTGCTCTTTTGTATAAATCTCAGTAAAGTCCCTCATGAACAAGGAAGTGTGTAATTCACCTGTTAGCTTTTGATAAAATCTGAACCCTCTCATGCCTTGTTGCAATAATTATTTCAATCAAAACCATTTGATGACAACACGTTGTGTGGCATGACTGGTCCACAGCAGTCCTAACCTGTACGTGGGATACTGATATACTGATATAGACATCACAGGAGCATTAAAGCTAACCCTGATTTTACCTGTACATACATCTGCTGTGTAAAAAGACTTCCCACTTAAATCATTTTACTTCTCTTTCACCTTCTTTTCAGCTACATTTAACTTCACCATAGCCATCGTATGCATACAGTTTGTCCTGCTGATACAATACTGTGGTCATTTTTTCTGAGGAAAATAAAAAACAATTTTTAATGCATAAGGTTTAGTAAAACCAGACCACTTTACTAGCAAAAGTGAGGGAAATCAATAGAATGTATAATTTAATAGCATTTTATTTGCACTTAACCCAAAATGTTTCATTTGATAAATGTTATTTGTACAGTCTGCAATCTGTAGGTTGTCCTTAGTCTCTGAGATAAGTCACAAATTTGGCCTAAAACACATCATATGCAGAAAAAGGACCCTTTAAAATTTTGAGATACAAATATAATAATATATAAAACAGAAAGTTAAAAAAGTCTCAGTGAATAAGACAGTAAATTTTCTGAAAGCATGTAGGCAAGCAATTACAATACAAAACAATATCTACTAGTAGAATGAATCCATCCACAAAGAATTTATCTGAGCTGACTACTTTAGTTTTGAGTAGATATTCATCTTTGTCAACCATAGCCTACTGTGAGAGCTTAAAGTTTAAACACAGATTAAAGGAATTCTTAATCACACATAGGAATGGTATAATTATACTGTATATATATATATATATATATATATATATATATATATATATATATATATATATATATATACTTAAATCTAGGAAACTTAGGAGATGACTATTAATACATTTTTTAGTATATGTTCACAACAAATTCTTACTGAGTTTTCTATTGAGTTCATTATTTTTTAATTTTTATTATATATAGTACTATAGTTTTAAATGTTAACATTTAGGAGAGCGGCTGTATGATATAATGTAATTTAATTGTTTAAAAGGAGTCATTTGTAATTTGTGAGTATGTCTGATGAAGCAGTAGAGAGTACTGTGAAAGCGCTAACATTTTGAATAAACTGTTGAATCTGGATTTTCGCCATTTGCATTACCTCTTCTTTTTGCCTGCTGTTGTAATATATTGCTATTACTTAGTTACTATTTTGAAAACGTAACTAGTTATATTACTAGTTACTAGAAATTGTAATATATTACTCCCATCACTGGGAAAGGGCAAATTCCACTTTCAATATTTTGTACTTTCGATATTTTGTACCTTCAATATTTTGTACTTTTAACATTTTGGCACAGAACTATATATATGTATTTATATTTATACACATACGTGTGTGTGTGTGTGTGTGTGTGTGTGTGTGTGTGTGTGTGTGTGTGTGTGTGTGTGTGTGTGTAGGCATCAAAGATAAGTGAGGGAGAGAAGTACAAGAGAACACAGCCCACTTTCCCCACACACAAGCAACAATGCCAAGGTTGTACCACTGTCACAATAAACATGGCTTTAAGGAATCATGTATATTCGTTTTGACATAATCTGCTTTCATAAAAAATGAACATTTTTATTAAATCCTGCAGTGCATAATTTGCTCACTTGGAAAATATAAGCTTTCTTATTGGTTAGAATGTATAACTGCCTGCTCAAGCTGAAAATGGAACACAGACTAGTCTTTCTTCTAGCTACATAACACTGATTTAAATACCAGTTATATAAGATAATTTCAATGTCGAGTTTTCTTTTGTATTTAAAAATTTACTGTTTACTTTGAATACTGCCTACAATAACAATACCCTAATTTCAGTACATCATTCTTAAAGAGATTTGGTGTATTTGCGAGAGAAGCATGGCAGTCTGAAACAGCTCACTTCCAAGAGAAAAAAAATCTTCTTGCAAGGTAATTTTTTTTCTTTTTTTTAACTAGAGACAGACTAAAACTCTGCATCTAGACTACAGCCATAAATATAGCTCTCAATTGCTATGATTTAGGCGTAGTGTTATGATTTTAGCCCTCAGATTTAGCCTTCTTGCTCCTAGATGTACTGAGTTCCTTATTAAGTCAGACCTGTTTATGGGAATATACCAAATTAAATACGTGAACTGAACATGTACAAAGATTCCTTGTCACTTACTATATAGTATAAAAGGAACTTTTATTGCGAAAGATACAAAAGTGACCCTCATTGTGATCCTCTGCTATGATTTGTAATGCTCAGAGGTTGAGATTTATGAGCAAAAAACTTGAGGACAGCAGACAGGACTGGGAAATGAAGGGTAATGGGGACAATGTATAGCTGAGGTGAAGAAAGCTGACTCAATCTTTTAAATAGAAATGCTTTACTAAGTAGTTCATCTCCCATGCCCCTGCTTGTAAATGTTTCATCTCCTAAAACCCTGCTTACCCTTATCAAGGGTATCAGAACTTGTCAGAGATTTAGGATGCATGGCTAGGCCTAAAAAGGGCCTAGTAAACACCTATGACCTATGAACCTGTATTCATAGTACTATCCATAAATGTTTATAAGGATGTAATCATGTGATGAAGGTGCTTTCCAAGACAAAAATACTTCCATCATGGTAGAAAGCTGGACGTTTGGAGGTTGGCATAATGACTAAAGTGTTTACCTTACAGACACAAGTTACAGGATTTGATTCTCACATAGAGTAATTAACTAAGCTTAAAATGACTCACAGGGGCAGTTAGTCTCCTACTAATCTATGAACCTGATAATAAACAGTGCTAAGCAAGCCCTGGCAGGGCCACTCCTTCAGTTATATAACCTGAGTTAGCCTCCAGTGTTGTCATTGAGGCTTGGAGCACAGCAGTAATAATGCCACTTCACAAGGTCAGCCCCACCACTGACCCTATGAATTATAGGCCTATCAGCCTGATGTGTCTTATTAGCCAAGCCATATGATATATAATAACTGACCTATTAAACTATAATATTAAAAATATCATCAGACTAGACTCGCAGCACATTGGTTTTCTCAAGGATAGAGTCCGGCTAATAAATATGGTTAACTTTTTCAAAAGGATAATGGAGACTGCAGAGACTGGTCACGCTGTCCACATGGTGTACTTTGACCTGACCAAAACATTTGGCATTGTCCTGCATGCAAACACATTTAGTAAGCTGAATGCATTAAAAATAGATCACTATGTAGAAAGATGAATAGCAAATCTGCTAAAAGACAGAAGCCACACAGTGCAGGTGACAGGTGCCTCATCAGCGAGCCTGAAGGTGGGCAGTGATGCCGCACAGAGGACCTCTTTTATGCAGCATTTACTTTTCTGATTTCCACACTACAATCCTAGCCACTCCGGTTAATAAAGTTTGCAGGTGACTGTAAACTGGGAGACATTGTCAAGTCCCCCTCTAATGCCGAAACATTTCAGCAAGAATTTACATTTGTAAATACCTGGTGTACCAAAAATTAGCTGAAACTAAATGTAAGAAAGTACAATATTGTCACCTTTGGTAAACAACCCCTCTGTGCATCATACAACATGGACAATACCCTGGCTGTTCAAAAAGAGAATGTCGTTACGGACCTTGGAACTTGGTTGATAATTCTCTCTGCTTTGAGTATCATGTAACAATGGTAGTCGGGAAGACCTTCAGATTAGTGCAGCTAATTCCAAAAGGAGTATCATCCAGATCCAGTGCTCTCAACTGCTGAGATTTTACAGGGATGCCACTAGTTAATTCTAAGACTTTTTGTTCCATCCTCCTAAAATGGAAATTATTTTGAAAAGTTCTAAGAGAATATACCAGCATCTAAAAACTGTTCCTAAATTGGTACCTTATCCATAATTATTGCTTGTTTTTCCATGACTATTGAGGTAAAAGAAAAATATCCAGATCTAAAGAGGTCATTGTCACCTTATATTCAACATTAATTAGATCATTTATAGAGTACAAAACTCCCATTTAAAATGTACCTCAGAAAGCATATCAAACAACTAGAAAGACTCCAGAGGTTCCTAGGCAGTGTGCCTTCATTCAGTACGTTATAAACTCCACCTTCATTCAGTATGTTATACACTCCGCCTTCATTCAGTATGCTATAGGCTCCGCATTCTTTCAGTATGCTATAGGCTCCATCTTCATTCAGTATTTTATTGACTTCTGAAGGGGAGATTTATGCCTTGCCTTCCATGCTATCAGGGACCCAGTGATCTTGGAGGAGCTCTTTTATCTCCACAAATCAAACAATCCCACTAATACTAGAACCAGTTTCTAAACCTTCACCAGTAGATAAATAAAACACTTTACAGATATGTTCATCTGACAACACTTCACCCACCTCTAGAACAGCCTCCTTTTGCAAATTAAGCAGTGTGACATGCTATCTTCCTTCAAATGGGACCTTTATGATTAGGTAGGTATTCACAAATTCAGCCCGGGCTTGACTGTCCTTGAGAGGGGGTTGCATAGTGGTTGCAAAACTCATTTGCCTTGAATGTCCTATGAACATCTTTTGCTATGAAGCATCTTGTGGCTTGTCTTCTTCTTAATGGCAATCACACTGAGTTGCATCAGTTCTTAAGAATGAGATAGTGGTCTGCAATAGCTCACCTGACCAAGTAAAAACAGCCTCTCCATTGGAAATGCTTTTTTAACTGGAAAGGAACTAAAATAAACAACAAGATTGGAAGTATGATACCTGAGAATGGTTAGAAAGGGTGAGACAAGTGAAAAATAAAGAGCTCATTGTGCTCATACAATGGACAAATATTTTAATGAAGTGTTTCAATATACACTAATAATATATCTTTTGAAATAGTTATGAGGAATACTTCTGCAAACAACTTGGATCTGGCCTTTCGAATTATGAATAAGTGTATTATAGAGAAACTGTAGGCAAACAACAGTGGTGCTTTAGGAATCTTTTAAAGGAGTCATCATTCATGTCTACCAACTCAAATAAATTATGTAGAGAAAATACTGCAATACTAGTAGTAATTAAAAAAAATTGAAAAGCATGTAATACCTCCTTGATACTTAAGTTAATGTATTTAGTGAGTTTGGTGCGTGACAGCCACATGTCAAGGTAAGAAAAGACACTTGGCCGTGCTCCTTACTGTGCATTTGTCACAGCAACAGCACTCTGTCATATCTTATAATTACATAATACCAGTTCAAGGCATTTTAAAAGCCTTCACATGTTTTGGCCTTAACAAAGACAGAGACAGAGTGCAATCCTGAAACATTGTCTCAAATGTCCAAAGCAGACAAGTGATTTTTAAACCGCAAATATCATAGGAATTATGGGTTTTTTTTTACTTTGTAGTTGATATCTCTTCCTTTTTGCAAAGGTTTTGCACTAACGACATCATCTTAGAAATGATGCCCAATGACAAGATTTTGCACACACCACCATTACCTTGACTGGTATCTCCTTTCAGTTCATGTGTCTTTGTATCTGTCTTAGCAACAATACTACCTTCTAAACTACTCCAGCTGCCCAAATTCCAGTGTTTTTTCTCAAATACCATTCCAGCTTGGAGAGTTGCTATACTGTCAGGGACCACTGAGGAGACTCCTTAAACCTGAACTTCCAGCAACTGTGTCCTTGAGCCTCTAGGTCACTATATCAAGCCACTTCAACTGTTATTCAATAACTGAGGGTTTAGTTTGTGTCAAATGACTATACAAAAACAGACAGGGATATATCAACATATTAAGGATCAAATCTGCTTGATATAGTAAGCATCTCTCTGTTGGAAAATACAATCACTTTTTCTAAGACCATCAGTTTTCACAGCTTGCCTTTGCACAGTGTTAAAACAAATTGTGACTCCTACTGCTTGTTATTGGATAGATGACCAACACTCAGAATATCAAATCTAAAAGATTACTAGCATGCTGTTACATCAGCTATACTCCAAGAATAACAAAAACAAAATGCTGCATTCTCCTTACTTTCCCCACTTCTACACATTTCTGCAATCTCAGAGTTGATATATATAGATATATATATATATATATATATATATATATATATATATATATATATATATATATATGAGCCTATGTCATTTGATCTAAGAACACAGTATCTAAACAAGTGATTGAAACAAAACTGATCAAACAAAAACCTCACCTAAAAGCAGCAAAAACTCAAAAAAATAAAAAACAGAAAATTGATGATTTTTGCTAAGGGCAAGTCCCCACTACTCTTATATAGGGGGTTTCACCCCCACCTTATATCCAACTTGTGTAACTTTAACCTCAAGATATACCTAAAACTGGCTTACCTCCAGCTATCACAAAAGATAAAGTCCTAAAAGTGATATCAAAAGCTAAAAATACTGCATCGATGGGTCCTGACAATATTCCTGGATACATCTCAAATAGAATGAAGCATGATTTAGCTGCACCCATAATAACATGTTTAGTCTCCACCTCCATACAGGTGTTGTACCAAGTGAATGGAAAACAGTCATTCTCCTGTATAATGAGAACCTTCCACAGATCCAGGGAAATACAAACCCATAAGTCTCACCAGCCTCATATGCAAAGCCATGGAAAAACTCATCATGGAACTAATCAATTAGGACATAGGGAACCTCCAAATACTGGACCAATCTCAGTCTGGATTCATAAAGGATAGTTCATGCTTACTCAACCCGATGGATTTTTTGAAAGGTTCGAAGGCAAATGATACAAGCTGCATACCTTGGCCTGGCCAAAGCTTCTGACACAATAACCCACTCAGGCATAGTAGAAAATCTAAATAAACTTGGAATGAATTCATATGTCACCCACTGGATTGCCAACTGGCTCACAGATAGGATGCAGATAATCAAAATTGGGGAAATTACCTCCAAAAGAGACAAGTCACCAGTGGAGTCTCCCAGGATTCTGTGTTGGGACCTCTTTTGTTTGGCATCTACTTTTCTGAAGTAAAAGCCAATACCAAAGGGCACTGGCTGACTAAGTTTGCGGATGACTGCAAGCAGTCATTAATTCCCCAAATGACTTAGCCATTCTGCAGGAAGTTTTGTCTCAAATATATAACTGGTGCCAAAAACTAAATTATTGTATCATCTGAGAAATCATCTACCAGAGGGGACTACCACATTGACAATACACCCTTAAGAGTTGACACAGTCGTTAGGGAATTTATGTGGACAGTGCTTAACTTTTGACCAGCATGTGTTCATTGTTGTAAGAAAGTCCTTCTGTATTGCACAGCTTATAAACAAAGGGATTGTGTCTTGATCTAGGGATGTTATTGCCAACCTTTACTCAGCCTTCATTAGACCAATCATTGAATATAATTCCCCCTTTGGCATGTATTTGTTCAGACACATGCAACAGCTGGAATGCCCACAGAGATACCTTACTAAAAGGATACAAGGCCTAAGCAACATGTCCTACATGGACCAACTGAAAGCACTGTCATTATACTTAGTATTCTACAGACTGCTAATAGGTGACCTGTGTCTAGCATACAAGGCATCCTCTGACACATTACTGATGGATTTACTGTTCAGGAGCAAGTCATATGGCATCATATTGTATTTGTATTTGTACAAAAAAAATATATATATATTTTCTTGTTACAATTGTATTTTTTAGTCTGATCTTTTATGATTTTTATATTTCTTTTTCTTTTTGTATGTTTTTCTTGGAGCTTTTCTCCCCGGGCCTCTACTGAAAATGGACATGTATCCAGCTAGACTAGCCCGGTCAACAAATGTAAAATAAAATAAAATAAAATAAAATAAATCAGAAATACATGGTCTAAGGAGCTAAACCTCTTTTGTAATATCAACGGAAAGGTTTGGCGGGAGAAGTACATCGCATAGGAGATACTGCTGCTCTGGAACAGACTCCCCAGCCAAATAAAACAAAGGAGATCCCTGTCCATATTCAATCAGAAGTTAGATCTATGGATTGGAATAAAAACTTTACCCCAGGACTGCCTCCTGTACTATAATGGATAGAGGCAGCTCCTAAATGCTTTATTCCATGCATGGGTCCCCTCAAATTATCTATGGTCTGATCACAGTCATTCTCGTAGGGGTAATATATAATTATCAACCATGGGATGGATAAGGCCAATCTATAACCAAATTGGATAGGTTATTTTGCACACAAAAAGGGAAACTGGCTAGGCTTAAAATGGCCTGCAAGGGTAGCTAGCCTATTATTTACCTACGAACCAATAAATCTATACTTATCTATCAACCTATCTATCTCTCTCTCTCTCTCTCTCTATATATATATATATATATATATATATATATATATATATATGTGTGTATGTGTGTATGTATAAGGAATGCAAGACTGATGGAGGGAGAGACATTAAGAATGATTTGATAAAGCGTTAAAGTGGGCTGCATGAAAAAGTGGAAGGTATAAGAGTTAAAAAGGGTTCATTCTGTTTAATAAATAAAAATCTAGGATATAAAAAGAAATATATGCACGGGGTAAATGGTAGGGGAATCTAAGCCATGTGGAAGAATGGTATAAACTAAGGAAATGAGGAATGAATGGATAATGTAAGAGATTCAAAATGAAAAGGGGTGAATTATAACAGAAATGTTGAAGTTTTCTCCATATTTCAGGGGAATTTATATTTCAATTTTAAGAGGAAAAGGAATTTAAAGAAATTAAAAGAATACATAAAATTAAGGATGAAACTCTTATTTCTAAGGAGGAACTAGAACTGGTTATTAATGATTCTGAGAAAGGCAAACCATCTGGTGTAGATGGTTTGATATACAGAATTCATGTAATTATATTAGAATGTACAAAATATGAATCTGAAGCAATTCTGAATGAACCCACCAACAAAAGTAGACATGAATATTTAAGAGAGGGTTATTTATTCATGTGCAGAAAAATGGAAATCTGAATCATATTAAACACAGTTATTTTGATCAACACAGATTTAAAACTAGTTTTAAAATAATTAAAAAGAGAAAAAAAAAACAAAAAGCTTCAAAACTATATGTATAAGAAGAAGCAGTATAGGAAAAGAAGGGGAAAAATTACTGGATATTTATATGTGTAGCAGTTTTTCTGATGATAAAAATAAAGATTTGATCAGTGGTTATATATCTTATTTGATTTAAGAATGGCATTTGATAGTGCTACAATGGGAATGTGAGGGATTAAAAAATATGTTGTAGGGTACATAGACAGGTAAGATAAAGGGGCTGTGAATAATATTGTGATATCTGACTTTCCAGAGGAAAGTATAAAGTTAAAAAGGGGGTCAAACAAGGCTCCACATTATATCTAATTATAAAGATATTATATTGATTAGCATGGAATATACTAAGGAGGCTTGTGAGGAAGAGTGTTGTTTAGTGGGGATCATAGGTCGGTATCCAAGAATTCCACAAATACTCAATTGGATGAAAATCCACTTTATTCTAAATAACTAAATTGTCTAAATACCAATCAAGCTTGAAATAAGCTATGGTAATTTCATTTTTCAAAACTCTTTGATAAATACATTTCTACAAAAGTAATGAATACATTTTACTGGACTTGATTATAGTATCCATAATTACGCCCCCCCCCCCCATGTCAGGTCTCATGATACACAACTGCTTGTTGTTAACCAATTCTTTAAGAACTTGTCTTTCATGAACTAAGTTGTTCACTTCTCGTTTTCTCATTTTTGATATCCTTCAGAATTTGTCTTCACATAATCTTTCAAAGAACATTATCCAAGGATTCATGGGTGGAATAAAGATGCTTTTCTTTACTAGGTTTACAGAAGAAGTCAAAGAAGGGGGGAGGGGATAATATTTGTCTGTTCATAAAATGTACTTTCAAATTCAAAACTCTTGTAAATAATTTCAGCTGAATTAATACATTGACTATATCCAAGTTAAAGCTGGGGATAAAGTTAATACCTCTTTGCAAAATGTGCAACACTTCTTCAGGCATGTCACTACCAGATAGATTAATTTAAATGAATTAGCTGTTAATATCTGGACATGCTCACTGCAGCCACATATACATTCAATCAATATCTGTTGTTCTTCCCCCTGCCTCTTCTCCGGGAATTGGTTGTTCAAATCCTGAATTGACCAGATCTGTAGGGGGACTGATTTTGGTTCACTATCCTTTCGGATTGACGCACTTCTGGACTGTCTAAAAAAGGTTGAAATTCATCCATTTGTAGCTCCACTCCCCTTCAGTAATGAAAGTATTAGCTTGTTCATGGGGAGAGGGGATGGCACTCTTTGTGCTGTAGCAGTAGTTCAAGTCTGGGTTTAGGATATGCTTTTCCTGTTTCGTACTCAATTATATCTCTTTCAAGTTTTTTTTATTTTACATGTTTTATTGCTTTCAATTTGTTTGTCTGTCTTAGTAAAAATATCCGTGTGATCATTGCTATATGACGGAAAGGGTCTATATTAGGTCGCCGAAATGGCATTCTGGTGAACACCTAATCATCGACCCGTAATCAACGAAACTCGCTTTAGCGATTCACTGACTTCACTAAGGACAATGAAATAGTTGCCCGAAGCACAACAGACAAGTACAGAACTTTGTCCTTTTCTCCACTGTAGTGTGATCTTGGAGTTGGTATATATAGTTGGGGGGTGGGCTTGATTTAACTGTAGATTGGTCTGCTGTGCTTCAGGCAACTATTTCATTGCCCTTAGTAAATTCAACAAATTGCTGATGCAATTTTCGCTGATTACAGGTCGATGATTAGTTGTTCGCCGGAATGCCATTTTGGCAAATTAATATAGACCCAATGGAAACAATAGACCTTGTGTACCTGATTCATTTAAAGCCTTAATATCGTTATTTAAAGTCACTAATTTATATTCATTGTCCTTTAGTAGCAGTTCTAAAATTCTTAAGCCAGTTTGATTATAAAAATGTCACCAATTCATTAACTAGTTCAGGATTTACAGTTGCGCCATTGGGGAACTTCCAGACCCTCAGACCTTTGGGTACTCACTCAAGCCTGATACATCACAAAAAAAATAAATTTTCTAATTGCAAATTTCTAAGTTTAGTTAATTTCACAAAGTCATCCAACTGAGTGTGCAAACTAGAATTTGTACAAATAGCACTCATTTTAAAATTAAATTATTTCCGAGTAAGCTTTCAAGTTTGAACTCACCCGGCCATGGAAATGCTTCTTCTCCTTGTTCTCCACTTTGCAAATTGGCGCATACTCCCTGTAATGGGCCTTTCTCTTTTTGAACTTCAGTAGTTGTATGTCCCTCCCTCCTGGGCCAGCCGGGTTGCCCGGATTTGGGTAAAGTAGTGTATTTTGCAATTTGTTGTAATAAAATGATGCTCACTGGGGAGTGTAAAGTTCTGTGTGGGAGTGAGAAACAAAGTTGGAGATGCCATCCTTCTGATACAAAACAAAAACACGAAAACCAAGAATCAAACCCACAGGTATAATTCCACAAATACTCAGTTGGACAAAAACCCACTTTATTCTGATCCTACAACGAACAATCATACATTAACTGAGCACTTTCATCTAAAACGTTAGACTTCTTCAAAGTCTCAAAGTTAATATAAAAGTGAATAAAAGAAATCATTGAACAAGGAGAATGAAAAAGTTGTTTCTGGGTTTCATACAGAAGGGAAGTGCTGTGAATGAGTTAAGTTTACAAGCGGAGTAAGGAATAGTCCAGCCATTAATTCTGGTTAGGCAGTTTAGAAGATGTTGAATGGGAAAATATATTATAGGAGGCTAGAATGATTCTGAAGGCTGAATACAAGAAAAATAGAAACTGATATTTATAAAAATTATATTTGTTTTATAACTTATTTTCATACATGAAGTTAATATAATTCCATTATCAATGAATTTGGAGGTCAACACAATAAAAACTTTTAGGGGATGGGTAATTGGTCAAACTGGCTATGTTTGAGGAATGTTTTATATAATATTAAGGCTGAAAATTTTGGAATGGTAAAGTCACTGATTTTCTCCCTATATTTAGGCAATTCTTTAATAAAAGAGGAAGAAAAGAATTTCAGAGATATTGTGCTTAGGTTATTGGTTCCCTATTATGCCGTCGAAGATGAAGGTTGTCGAATGCATCTTTGTCGAACAGTAAAGCACGAAAAGGCAAAATAGTGAAGCGGTGTTTCAGCAAATTCTTTCCCTGGAAAAGAATTTGTTTGGCCGCTTACGCTACTTTGCATTTTTGGCACTGTAGTGCGATCTCGGAGTTGGTATATTTAAGTAGGGGGTGGTGGCACAGCCCCCCACGTCGGGGGGGGTGAAGCCCCCTATGTTAAGCAATGTTTTACTGTTTGTTTTTTGTTTTTATTTTTGCTTTGGAACAGTGATTGTTTTCCATTGGAAAATAATCGCTGTTCTGAAGTTTCGACGTTGTAAGCTTTCATTTACATGGGGTTGATTATCTGTCGTACGCTCTTCTAAGCATGGGATATGATAATATAGACCCAGGTTAATTTATGAAGAAAAAATGGAGAGACTGACAAAGAGAAAATCTGAAAGTTCAAAAGGCAATAATAATATAATATAATGGGATGGAAAAATAAAGTCTGTTAAACACCTAAAAACATAAAAATAATATAGAGGAAAAAAATCTGATTATAGCAAAATGTATGAAAAAATACTGGAAAAATTTTGTAACACTGAACCTTGGCTGGATGAGGTAGAAATATTAGGAAAAATATCATGAATGTTATATTTGACAATAGGGTATTGGACTATATATGGAATATAATATAATAACAGTGAATTAAAACAAAACTTAAAATATAAAAAAGCATATGAAAAACAAATGTGTAGAATGAGTGGGTATGAGAAAATCAGTGCCACAACTATTCATGTTTGAATGTGCATATCTAAAGGAATGGGGTATGATGAGAGAAAAAGTGTGCTGGCCATGGCTGAAAGATTGCGAAGGATAAGAAAGGTAATATGAAGAAGGAAGTAATATGCCTGGAATACAACATGCATTTTTTAGAAAAGGGAGGAAAGCTAGTAAAGAAAATGGTTTATAATTTAAAAATATTAGAGGAGAAAGAGAGGCTTTCTTTTGACATTCATATTTATTTATTTATTTATTGACATTTGTTAACCGGGTTAGTCCGGCTGGGCTTGTAGCCCGTTTTCAGTGGAGACCTGAGGAGAAAAGCTCCAGTCATAGACATTAATAATATATTACAATGCTAAAGCAATATGTGAGGTAATACAGATTTGAGAGACAGATGAGATAAACATAAGTTGTAATACAGAAAAAGGTGTGTATATATAGTAGAAAGCATACATAAAGCAGAAAAAAAAATCATAACATAATATTTTACATGGAGAGTATAATTAAGTACAAAGTTGAAAACAATTTTCTTCTTAAGATAGTCTTTGATTGAAATCAGTATATGGCAATTTAAAAGGGGATTATGCAAAGTGGAGGAGTAAAAGTCCTGTAAATGGAGTGTAAGGAGGCTAGGTAGGGTCATGGCAGGGGCAAGTCTTGGAGTTGAGTAGATAAGATTTTAGTTCATTTTTAAAATGTGAGGAGTGGGTAATGGAGCATATTTCTAGTGGAAGTTGTAGGAGGTGGGTGAATCAACTCTACTGGAATGACTATCTTTTCAGAATGTCATTTTAAAATGTAATGTTGGCATCTGGATTTCAGTCAAACTGATATGTTTCTCTAATAAAGTAACCCCTACTCTTTTCTGTAAGTGTCTTGGGACCATTAACATTTACCTTGACTACTAGTACTTCAGGCAGATGGGATCTTCCAAACATCTCTTCCAAAGATGGCCCTTCAGGAGTGCAACACTACACTTACACTGCACTGTAGTTTCATCAGGTAGAGCATGAGTCCCAGCATCTGACTGGGGACAGGATCTGCAACCTTCTGGTCTTCCTGAAATCAAAGATGCCGGTGCTGCCTGCCAACTCCCAAGCCACTGACGACTGACTGTTAATCAGGAATGAAGAGGTAAACAATCAAGGGGAGCACGGTACATTAAATTACGAGGTTCAAGACTACACAAGCCTGGGAAGTTTCAGAGCACAGAGCAGCTCTAGCCATTAATTATTTCAGACTGCCCCACTTTCAAAGGAAATTTCATGAAAATTAAAGGAAGTAAACATAGTTTTTAAACAGGAAATATTATTAGTTAACTGAAGATAAAGTTCATGGTTTATAGGCCATTTTCAGGAACTGGATTTCAGTTTTTTCACAGATATGAAAATTGAATCCTTTAAGACCTGCAAATTTACATTGAAATACCACTACCTCAACTCTCACATCTGCCAATGCTCCTAAGCAAAGACTATGATACTTAATCTATCTTCCCTACCCCCAGCCTCGTCATATCTATTTTTTATGCACTCATCTGGTAACTATTCTCTAGTCTATATTTATCTAATACCTAATTTAAACTTTCCAGAACTACCAAAACTTATTCCTACCCTTCATCCTCATCATACATCTCTCCTACACATGGCAGAATTTTTGCACATTGACCTCACTTTCATATCTGCCACTATAACTTTCTCTGATTCATCATAAACTTGCTTCTTACATTAACCACCTCTCTATCTCTTAATTCTTTAATAATCTCCCTACTTTGTCTACCAGTTCTAGAATCTTTTGCTCTCCCTAATATCTTATACTTACTAAACTTTTATCCTTTTTACTTATAAAGTCAATATGCTCTATTCCACAACTTGGCTGCCTGCAAATCAAGTTAAAATACTAAACTGATTTTTTTAATAAATACTGTTATAATCCACCACAAACTGCAATTTACTTATATGTTAAACCACATTAGACCTAATGTATGTATGTTTTTTGTAATACCGTATAACATATTCATGTCTGTATCAATTCTGAAAATGTATGTTAATGTCTTTTATAATTGTATAATCTCTTAATGACTGTACCTTTACTATTGGAGCTTTTCTCCCCGGACCTCCACTTAAAATGAGTTCCTGACCCATTCGGACTTTCCCGGTTACCAAATGTCAATAAATGAATAAATAAATATGTGTGGGAAACTGGGGACACTACTGGCCGATATGCCATCATACTAAAAGTTCCAAAACCTGGAGCCTGCCACAGATAAAACAGAAGACAGTGTCTACAACAAGCCTGGTGATAAGCAGAAGACATAAGAAATGAGAGGCACTCATCTCTCTCTAAAAGCCCTCCGACGTGATCTAGAGGCAGACTCTTTGGAGAGCAGCATCCTCTCTGCGATGACATCGATCTTGATGTTACACCTTTTATGGATAGTAATCCAACCTAGAATATGCATACATGATCAACTATTCTGTCAACAGAGAGCTTAGAGTACAAACATAACACTTTATTAAGGTCAGTTTGCAGCTGAAT
Source organism: Protopterus annectens (assembly GCF_019279795.1). Classification (NCBI taxonomy): domain Eukaryota; kingdom Metazoa; phylum Chordata; order Ceratodontiformes; family Protopteridae; genus Protopterus; species Protopterus annectens. Next base: position 1,062,292,933 of record NC_056725.1, on the reverse strand, counting down.
GGTTTTAATCCATAGTCTACCTGCCAAAATGCATTCACCAATCAGATGTCTACCTGCAGTTATATTAAAGGCCAAGATTAGAGAAGCATTTTCAAATTGACAACATTATCATTCCACTGAATGAGTGAAAGAGGGAAATCTGTCCAGACTCTTAGATTCCCTGAAGAAGTTTAAGTTTGGTGTCCAAGCAAACAATGCCATATTAATGACCATTGGCTGATGAAAGCCTAGTGTGTCCACTAACCACTCACTTTGACTTTACCCAGGCTGATAGTAACCTTTTGCCACTTAAACCAGCAATTAACCATTTTAAAAATGTTTCCCAGCTCCACATCAGTATCACAAGAAGAAGAAGAATCAGTAAGCACCCTAGGTTAGCACAATGTCATCCATATAAGGTATAGCTCAATCTCCTGAGTAAACCTTGGGGTTTATGTTATGCATTAAACAATATGCCAAGTACTAAGACCACTCCCAATGAAACAGTGATGTGAACAGATGGTGATACTGTATTTTATATTGAAAAACGTATGGTTTGGAGATCTTCTAAACCAAATCTGTTACAGGCACTGGCAGAACAAATTATGATAACGTTACGGATATAAAGATTAAGTTATAGACAATCACATCAAAAGAAGAGGCCTGGTCAACATGGGCTCGGCTGTGAGGTAGCTGATGTCCATACTTTAAAAAATATTCACAGAAATGCAAGAAGTTACCCTTCTGGTGCTAAATCAGGGTGAAGTGCCATGACACAAGACAGTATGTGATAAGCAGATTGCTGACAAACTACACACTTTTCATTTATCTCACCAAAAGGATTAGTATAGAACCTAGGAATCATTTAGTCATGCTGTTATTAACCTACAGTCCTATAAACATGAAACTTTTATGCTGCTTCGCAAACTTTCTAATGTTGTGTGGTGAGATGATATGCTTTTTGTCACTATAGATATGACTAGTTTGTATACTGGTGTTAATCATTATGATGGACTTGAAGTTATCATTTTCTTTTGGAGGGATCATCTTCATATCTGTAATTCTAGACTTTACAAAAATGTTTAAAACATATTATTTTTATATTTAGTAATGATCATTTTAAACAGAGAGATGCATCTTGTACTCCTTTTGCTAATTTGTTCATGGGTTTGTTTAAAACAGTAAGCACTTATGCTCATTCGTTTAAAAAAACATATCCAGTCACTTTTGTATTGATTTATTAATATTCTGTTTTATAGTTAAAGGAGGCATCATAGTCATACTGTTTTTCAAAAATTTTAAAAGATATTCAGGACAATGGGTTTGGTCTGCATTTTATATATGAATGTGATTTTCAGAGTATTAATTTTTTAGATGTAAACAGTATATTTGACACAGTCTCACATAATAAACTACTGTCTTGTCTTTCTGACCTCAACCTTAATAACCCCACCCTCCTCTGGTTTAAAAGCTATTTAGATAACCACCAACAATCCGTCAAATGGCATAACTCTCTGTATTCCCCCCACTCCCAACCTCCTTAGGCATGCCGCAAGGATCAATCCTAGGACCCCTTCTTTTTATCTTCACAAACCAACTCCACTCAGCTACCTCTAAAGCTGACATAATCCAATACCCTGATGACACAACTTTCATATGCTCTGCACCCAACATCCAACTTATCCAACAAAAAGCCCAAGAAGCCTTCTCTGAAATAGAGAACTGGCTTAACAACTCACAACTCATACTAAATCCCAAGAAAACACAACTAATGCTATTCCACTCTACTAAAATGAGCAGCCTTACCTTCTCTATACTCTCCACCAGCAAAACCCAAATCACCCGTCACTGAGGCTAAACTCCTAGGAGTTACCATTGAACAGCAACTCAAATTCACAAAGCACATATCAACAACCATCACTAAAGTCCTCAAAAACCTAAGTTCTCTCTATTGCTGCAAAAGTTATCTAACCACTGAATCTTAAATTGCAATAGCCAGGACGCACCTCCTATCTACTCTACTTTATGCATCCCCAATTCTAACTAATCTTTACAAAACTGACCTTAATAAACTTTCCATCTGTTACAGCAAAATTGTTAGATTTGCTACCAATGCAAAATCACAATCCCACCACTGCCTTTCATTACAAGCCTTGCACTGGCTTGAATTTCATAACCTATTAAGGTACCATCAATTCAGCCTAGCTCATCTAATTTTGTACTATCCCGAGAAAACCCCAGACCTGACTGGCATGCTGAACTTCTACAATTCAAATAGACAACTTCGGTCCTCCAACAAAGCCTTAATCAAAACCATCCCATGCAAAAACAACTCTAAGGAATCACTATTTGCCCATGATATAGCAAAACTATGGAACAACCTTCCCCCTGACCTCAGACTACAAAACTCCAAACCCTCCTTCAAAAGCCTACTTAAAACATACCTCTTCACCAACCATCTATGCACCTGTAATTGAACCCCTGAAGCCTCATCCACTTACTATTTCTACACCCCATCTGTCCTGGACAACACAAACAACACCATCTAACTATACCTATCCATGTATAAGCAATAACCTATATATGAGTGCATGTACATGTGTGTGTGTGTGTGTGTGTGTGTGTGTGTGTGTGTGTGTGTGTGTGTGTGTGTGTGTGTGTGTGTGTGTATGTATATGTATGTATGTATATATATATATATATATATATATATATATATATATATATATATATATATATATATTTTTTTTTATACATATATATATATACATATATTTTTTTTTATACATATATATATATATATTTTTTTTATACACACATATATATATATATATATATATATATATATATATAGTGTGTGTATGTATCTGTGTGTATGTATGTGTATGCATATATATATATATATATATATATATATATATATGTATGTATACTCTTGCATGTATATTTGCTTGAATGTATATATGGAAAACTTAAACATTTATATACTCTTATTCAATTGTGAAATATCTTGCAATGCTCTACCAGGTTCTTATCTACTCTCACTGTATATTCTGTACACTTGCATTTTTAACCAAAAGAGAGAATATCCTCTTATTGTATACTAACAGCTGTAAAGTCTACCATCTGTATGCTGCTACTCTGTAATGTCTCTCTTGTAAATTTTTCTTCTCTCTGTAAACTTACAGAGTTTTTTTCCCCAGGACTCTGCTGAAAATGGACACTTGTTGTCCAGTCGGACTATCCTGGCAAACAAATGTTAAATGAATAAATAAATAAATAATAAACTTATTTAGGCAATATGGTTCAGTTATTGGAATCAAATTGTGTTGTACATTTTGAATTCTATTACTTTTTTGTATGGTACAAGTTTTCATCCTGTACCCATAATTATAAATCTTTCATATGGTGAATACTATAGAGTTAGTCATCTGTGCTGTCATTGGTTAGATTTTGTTAACAAAGCTACAAATATTACTTTTAATTAAGGGCTCTCAAGTTGCTGATGTTGAAGAAGATCATTTAAAGGATATGTAAAAAAAAATCTGTTTTTCTAAGTTACAAAATTTCTAAAAAGATTAAACACAGTACATTATATTATGCTATGAAACATTATTTATTTTTACTACATCTGAAAATATTTTTAGGAAAGTTGGAATATCATTAGTGATGACAGTTATTTCAAAGATTTGTTTTTGACCAAGCTTATGATTTCTTATAAAATAGAAAATAGTATTGTGATGAATTAGTACATAGTAATTTCAGTGTTTTGAAGATCTTAAAACTCTGGCTTTGGACCACAGGGGTATTTAACCATGTGGCAAGTGCATTAGCTACACACATGTTATAACACAGATGCAGTGTATTAATGGAAAATCTTTTTAAAACAAAAGGAAGATAAACGTGTGCTTCTGATAGAGTTATTTCTGCGCTGATGTACTCTTGCAACTTGATTCATATTGGGAAACCTAAAACAAAATTCAAAAAGTGGCTACAAGAACATCTCAGGTTCATATATAATGGTATTGGAAATAGCCCTACTGCTATTCATTTTAGAGAAAACATAATAATAAGGTGGACAAAAATCTGTACAGTTAGGTGGTATGTTATTATTACTACTACTACCATGGGTTAGTTGGCTTAGATGCACAGTCTCCATTGTTCTTTATATGTTGCAGATGTTATGTATAGGATACAGCCCATTTAAGACATAAACCACAGGACAGGAGGTAAAGCCGGTATTCTATTTCTGCTGTGACAGATAAGCTAGTTTTTTAAAAAATATATTTTGCTCCACTTTGTTGTTGTTGTTGCTATTATTATTATTATTATTATTCATACCTCTCAACCTCTTAGAAATGTGGACAAAGCCATAAATAGTGGGGGAACAAAGGCCCAAAATAGGGATACTTTCTTTTATTATGTCATGATGTTACTCTGAATTGCATATTAAAATATTTTTATTTTAGGCATTGCTATATTCATTGTATATATCATAATCCTAACAAACTTTCTCAAACAAATTGCTATTGCATTCTCAAAATACTATACTTTTGCCTTGTAAATTATTCATGCTGCATACTTCTCTTTCTCTGTTTTTGTATTAAGTTTCTTACAACTTGAATTGTTAGGTTTTTTTTTTTTCTTATTTTTTAATTATTTTCCTGGAGCTTTTCTCCTCTGCTTCCTGCTGAAAAAGGGCTCTCTGGGCTAAGTCAGACTAACCCAGTTAACAAATGTAAAAATAGAATAATATAATAAAAGTTAGGGACTGCATGGTGTAAGGGCGGCCACGGTAGTGCAGCAGTTAGCATTGCTGCCTCACAGCAAGAGGTTCTCTGGTTCGATTCTCGGCTGGGGTGCCTTCTGTGCGGAGTCTGCATGTCCTCCCTGTGGTCATGTGGGTTTCCTCCGGGTGCTCCGGTTTCCTCCCACATCCCACAGACATGCAGTAGGTGAATTGGACACTCTAAATTGGCCCAAGGTGTGAATGTGTGCATGCATGTGCCTTCTGTGGAAGGTTGGGTGCCAGGCTGGCAACTCGACACCATAAAACTCCACTGCCAATCATGAGCAGAGAGATGATCTGCTGTGGTGACCCCTGACCAGGAAAAGCCGAAAGAAGAAGAAGGGACTGTATGGTGTAACCCATCCCTGACATGCCTTCATATATCAGGCAGTTTCTGCAGAAACAGTTAAATCTATTTTGTGGCAATGTTTTTTTTTTTAATAAAATCAAGTGTTACATATTCCAAGAAGCATGGCATGTAAAGAAGGTGTTAAAGAAGGCCTGTAGACAAGAGGTGAGACAAAAATAGAATCTATTGTGATAGTCACAGTGGTTGCAGAATCTGAGTATAAGAAGTCCAGATTTCAATATCAGATTTGTTCCCAGCAGGCAAGAGGTTGACTATCTTTAAAAACCTTCTGGGTTTACCAAGGTTTTTAGTCTGCTGTGCACAAATAAAAAAGTATTGATGCTTAGGTTTTCAAATCCTTACACTTCTTTTAAAAGTAGGTGAAATAGTCCTTTCTAGAATAGTTGTTAGTTCTCTATTTTCCCCGTCTCTAGCATGAGTCTCAGTATTTTATTTGTTTAATAATACCAGTTTGACTTAGCTATTTAGAACTTATTCTGTATATACAGAAGTGCAGAAGATTGCAGACAGAATTCACAACAGATACAACTATGGACGGAAAGTATGTGAGGGCAATATTGATATTATTCAACTCAAAATTTTACAGTCATATAAACCATTGAACTTAGTAAATCAGTAAATAAAATGAGCAAGTATGGCAAAGTTTGATATGTTTGAAGTTCCAGATAAAAGCATAATAAAACCACAAAATAGTGCTGCAGTGACCACTGATTATAATAGTCAATACCTCTGTCCTTCTGGATGCAGTCAGTCCTTGAACATGACTCGGTCTAATGGAAAATGACTGGATGTCTCCATAAACAGGGCTCATTTGCAAATGGATTGGTTGTTTAACACATAGGATTAAAGCTATAAGCTGACAATGTGATTCATTCTATAGTCTAGAGAATGAACCCCTCAGTCTCCATTGGGCTGCTGTGTGACTCTGAGCAAGTCACTTAACCAGACAGTGCATCAGAGCTGCACCTTAACAGAGGCTTGTCCCTAGTGGGTTTACCTGCTTAAGAAATTAATGAAATAAAATGAGAAACAGTTTGTACATTTAAGAAAATGAAGATGTGCAAAAGTTGGCACTATTCTTCACTACATAATTTTGACCCTTGAAATTTCAAACCCATTAGTCTTACTAATATTATTTGCAAGGCAAAGGAAGATATTACACCTAAATTAATAATGGTATATGTGCACTTACATCCCAGAATACAGACCAGTTGGGCTTCCTAAAAGGTGGATCATGCCAGATCAATGTGGCTGAGTTCTTCAGAAGTGTTACTGGGACCATGGATAAGAGACATAACAGTTTGCACTGCCTACTTGGACTTTGCCAGGCCCTTCAGCACTATCCCCTAAAATGAGATAATTGAATGACTCTCCCATCTGAGCATTAACACGTACATAGTTTGTCAACGGGCAATTGGCTATTTGCTCAAAAAAGAAAAAAATATCAGCATTAGTGTCCCACTGGGCTCTGTCCTGGGCACTCTCCTCATTATATACGTTTCTGACATGAAAACTGACGTTAAGGTATTATGGCTAACTAAGTTTGCTGATGATTGCAGACTGGGGGCAGTTACCAAATCCCATTCTGACACGTAAGTTTTCCAGCAAAGGCTGAAATAAATAACTGCTTGGTGCATTAATAATGTGCCTGCCCTCAATGCCATGAAATGTCATTGTTTCCTGTAGAAAATATAGTATCACTACTGCATGCCATATAAATAACATTCCACTTAAATATGGCACAGTCATCAGGGACTCAGGTACTTAAAAAAAACTGTTCTTTATCACCATCTCTCAGTCATGATCAGATAATCTTTTTAGAAACAAAAAATGGCCAGCACAGGCAATGAGAGAGTAAATAAGACTAATATTTATTGATGAAACATACCCGTTTCGGCTAAACGCCTTTCTCAGTGTACTAATATTCATAATTAACAAACAGCTTTTTAAAAGTGTAGTGACCCAATCAAATCATACATCTCATGAATATTCGCATTGAAAATGTTAAAGTCATACATGCAGTTTAAAAAAACAAATTAATGTATTTTTATGTATTTTTTTAAGTACTTTTTGTATATTTTATGCCTGTCTATCCATATAGTATCAAGGCTGATTGCAACATACAGGACAAATGTAAGTAATTCTTAAATACATAGAAATGTTACTTTATATCAAAACATATTATGTCATAAATGTTTTTAAACAATATAATGGAGGAGTGCAATTTACACTAAATGTGATCAAAAGCACAATATATAACAAAATTATTATGAGAAATGATTTAGGCACATATCTACTAACAGATTCTTTGATTTTGTTAACATGCCTAGAGAAGGTGCACAAACACTCCCATTGATTATAATCATGCAACTTAATGCAATATAATCCATTTGTACCCACAAGAATAATTCCAAGCATAATGTATAAAAGATGAAGCAATATACTGAATTTCACCCTGATCTATGCAAATTATATTAAAATTAATTGAAAAATGCTTCACATGTAGAGTACATACTAATAATTTCCTTATATAACAATATTAATAGGATGGACAAAAAAGACTTGATTAAAGTTGTTCATTTAAGCCCGGTGAAAACAAACCACAAAGTTTAATAATCCATGTATGTTCTTTTTTATTAAGGATGTTGTGCCAACCTGCTTTCATTTTCCTGTTTCCCATAATTGTATCAATAATGATGAATTTAAAACCAGCTGTCTGATGTTTTATAGAGTGATTGTACAAAGCATTTGAAATATTTTTTTATTTCTAATGGTACTCAAATGTTCAGATATACGTAATTTAAATGGACGGGAAGTTTTGCCCACATAAAAGGCTGAACAGGTGCAAGTTGCAAGATAAATAATCCAATCTGAACTACAATTTGCAAAAATATTGATATAAAAAAATGTTGATGTAATTTTGCTTGTGAATTCCTTGGTTTTATTAACACACTTGCAAAAGCTGCAATGACCACAGGGAATACAACCAGATAAGGCCCCACCTTCGAATGCCTTTTGTTAAATTGTTGCAAATTGTGAGTTGTGTTTATAATGATTTAACCCCCCCAATTGTTGTACCTCTCCTAAATGAAAAGTAACACTTGTCACCCAGCAGGCTAAAGAGACATTCATCCACCATTAGAATATTCCAATGTTCATGAATTAAATCAATAAACTTGTGTGTATTATAAGCATAGGTAGTAATAAATCTGATGGTATCATAGTCATCAGTATTATGATGTTGATATTGTAATTGATTTTTTTCTGTCTTGACTGCCTGCTGATGTACTAGCTTGAATAACTTCATGTCTATTATAACCCCTGTTGCAAAATCTAGATATAAGATCTTGCCTCTGATTTTCAAATGCCTCTATATTAGAACAAATACAACGTATCCTAAGGAACTGAGATGTAGGAATATTCTGTGTAGTGTGTTTCGGATGACAACTTGAAGTAAGTAATAAGCTATTAGAGTTAGGTTGTTTCCTATAAACATCATTAAAGAGGGTACCATCATGTAACCAGGTTATTTGGACATCCAAGAAATAAATACAACGAGCATCATAATGAACTGTAAATTCAATGCCACATTTGTTTTCATTGAGGTAATCAACAAATTCTTGGAGATATTCTGATTCAGTTCTCCAAATGTGCCAACAATCATCAGGATATCTTCTCCAGATATCAGTTTCATCTAGAAATAGATTGTGTTCATGATCATATATGATTTGTTATTCCAAATAACCCATAAACAAATCAGTATAGATGGGTGCAAAAGATGCAACCATCGCAGTACCCTTTAATTGTAGGTAACACTTATCATTAAACGATAATATTAAAGTAGTATTTAATATGTGGCAGATTTAGCCTGTTTGTGATTAAAATTGTTAAAAGGAGTGTTTAGTATGCAGGGATTTGTCGTGTTTGTGCAGCATGACTTGAAAGACATCCTTTGTGTCCATATGTGTTCCTTTTTTGTGCTTTTAAAGAAACATCCATTAATAATCTTAACTATCCCAGCACAGCCTCCAATAATCATTAGCTGACTTTATAAAACAAAGAATTCCAAAGACGAGATGAGCTAATGTTCCTTAAATCAACATATTTACATCGCTTTCTAAAATATAGAGACACAGATACAGACAGGAACAGAGACACAAACACAGACCAAGAGATAGACTAACAGCCAAGTACACAGAGATGCACAAACAAAACACCCTCCCATTAGGTTGTCTTCTTCAAGGCTGCAAAATATTAGGTCAGCAAAAATAGATATGGCTATTTTAGTAACAGAAGCTGAAACCATGCTGTTTTGGGGATAAAGACCATATTTCTTAATATGTTCCATGAGTTCACCTACCTTCTTTTCAGTTAGTGATAGTAAGGGAGTTAGATTTGCAACTAGACAGCCGTCTTGAATATCTTTTCAATTTGAAACTTCAGGAAGAGGAACTATTAGTTATTGGTTCTGTACAGAAGGCCCTTACCTTGTAAGAGGCAGGTGGCACATGTAGGCAAAAGGATGACCAATTACGTGAGCAGGACTGGATTAAGAGTGCTGAAGACGTATTTCAGCCTCAAGTTCTGGAACTAGCTCTTACCCAACCTTTAGTTTAATAATTTAGTTTCATGCCAAAAGGGAGCTATATGCTACTGACTGATTGTTAGAATCATGCCTGACAGTGTGACATGATTCCTCTGCTGATCTATTCATTATTTTTACCTAGCTGTTTCTGACCATCCCAGGGCATGAGGTACAAAAGTCTTGTATAACAGCTGTATCTAAGCTACTGCTGAGGCATTCACACAGCATTTTACTGCCAGTTCAATTCACTTCTAGCTATGAAGCATGTTGCTATGCATGTATTTGGATTTTTTTTTTGTGTGTGTTACCATTTTTTTTTCAAACTGATTTATGAGGGCAGAGGAACTATTTACTAGCTCATGTTCATTGGACAAGTCTGGCAGTTGGCTTAGAGGATGAAGGAGTTGATAAAAAGTTGTTTCCTTTGGTCCAGTAGTACAAGGTTTGTTTCCCTTAGCCTCCATTGCGTAAATGTGTAGCTCTGAGCAAGTGACTTAACCAGACAACACTCCTGCGCTGAGTCTAAAAATGGTCCATAGAGGTCAGTGCTCTACCCCAGGAAACAAATATGAATACAATAAAGGAAAGGGGATGGGCAAAGACCAGATGTTACTGTCAGTACACTGCCACTGACCAAGGATATGGATCAGCAGATACCACGTAAGGCCGCAGGTCTATTGTAATATACTAAAGCTTACAATTTTTCCTTGAAGCAGTGAGTAGTTTTTATCTGGCTCATTTATGACAATCAAATTGAGTTCATCAAGATGTAACATATAACTTTACACCATTAGACTGTAAAGCAAAAAGCACAAAATCTTAATGGTGCTTGCAGAGTAAATCAGCCGCAACACAAATCGCAGCTTCAAGTCATAATCCAGTCTCATGCTCATTAGTAGACTTTTACCTTCAGCCAAGAGAAGAGCAGTACTAAGGGAATTCACAAATGCCATTCAATACTTTTTACAGCATTATAATTATTTGTTACTAGGCAAATGTGCCCGTTTTCATGGGCAACACAGGAGCTTGAGTCTGGGAAGTGACATACTCAGTCTCATAATATGTACATTGGGACAATGGCAACCAAACTCAGGTCAACAGAATACAGTGCATCCATAGTGTAGAATCTTAACATATTAAATAAACTTACACGCATACAGGCAAAGCACAACTGTTAATCGACTGGATAAATGTCAAGCCACCAAGCCTGGAGTTGGGGACTAGACAGACAAAATGAGTAAAACTGCCAACATAGGAAGGTAACTAAATATCAGTGTCCATAGAAAGGGTAACAAATGACTTGCACAAGTACCACTGATGAAAGGGTACCTGGCTAGGGTGACATTATGGAAACAATACCAAAACTTTAAATGGGTTTGCAACATGCTGACGTACATATTATAATGTAAACAGAGGGACCAAATGTTCACACAATATTAGAGAGTAAACAGCAGATAAAAAGAACCAGAAATGGTAATTGTGATCATTGTAAAACTATGAATATGTAAGATAATAAATGTCATGCAGTAGTTAGTATTATATCTTGTCAATGTTATCTGTCAAAGCTTAAAAGGGAAGTTTACATAACAGAGCATAAGCTTACCATTTTCAAATGTTTTTCATAATACACCCCTCTCATGTACCTTCAGTACAAAATGATATTGGTGAGGTGTTGGGAGCAAAATCATTAGAAAAGAATCTCCATATAGAAAGATAGACTGGTTTTAAAATGCTGTAATATGAGGAGTTCTAATTGTATCTCATTCACGCCACTATGCAGTTTGCATTTTTAGACAGTATATATTCCATCTGCATAGTCCATCTGCATAGGTACTATCTGCATGCGTGGTCACCAATAAAGAAAACAGCCAATATGGATATATGGGCCATCTTCTAAAAGCAAGAACACAACCTTTTATTTGGGGAAACATAAAACAAATCTAAACGTACTGGAGAGTCAGCTCTGACTGGCAGACACTACTGCCATCTGCATGGATCAAGAAATATTTAGCAAAACATAGACTATAAGTTCTGCAGTATATTCAAGAGCAAAACAATTTTTAATATCCTTGTAAATCGAAGCTGACTTATATCAGTCATATGAATAAGAAAAATAAGAGGCTGACATATTTAGAGGAAGATTCCTGTTTAGGTATACACAGTTACCACCACAAACTGTAGGACACATTAGGCAATGCCAGATGAGATATAGTTCTGCTAAAGTGAAAAACATTTTAAAGATTGCTTTCTAGCATGTTGCATATTATAGAATTTCTTGCACTTACTAGACCTATCCAGACTTACATCCTCAAGTCTTTAATCTATTTATGTAAGTGAGCCGTCAATATGGAAAAATGAGCAGCATAGAGTTTTCATTTCTGAGTTACATTTATTGTCTAAGTGCTGTAAGAGAGTTTTTTGTTTGTTTGTTTGCTTGTTTGTTTGTTGTTTTTGCTTTGTTTTATTTTGTTTTACAGATTTAACTGAAACCTCTAAAAAGTAAACCTGTTTTCTGCAGGGATACTTCCCTGGATTGTGCTTTTGGAATGCATACGGCTAGGACTGATTCAGGACTAAAGGTTCTGTACTCAGATATAGTATACTATATATAATCACATAATTTGGGGAGTTGCCTTCTTAAGAGCTATGTCAGTCTCTTTATTTGATAATGTTTTATCTAATGCACATTAATCTTAACAGCTGTCAAACGCAAATTTTACTGTCTTTATAAATATAGAACAAGGTGCATTAGTACAGAGAGATTGTTGTTTTATGACCTTACAAGATGTATGAAGATGGCACAGTAAAATCCTTTTAAGTGGCTTACAAGTAAAAGGGATACATTTGTCAAGTTGACAGTTGTCAGAAAAAAACTCCAATGCACTCTTAAGGAAGTAATGTTTAATATGTAATGTAGAACCATTTTACAGTACACAGGTCTATAAAGAACTTAAAATGACAGTAAGAGGAAGTGGGCATCTTTATTTTTTACAAAGAAAAACTTGTAAAACTTTGAAACATATTGTCAAGGTATATCGATTACAATTACAGGTCTGCATTCTGCAGTTGGAAAAATCTAAATCTTAATTTTTTTCATACACATAAAATTACGCTTTGTTAATAAGCTGATTAGAGTTCTCTCATAAACAACAGGTAAAACATATTTTTAGGGATTCTGTAGATAAAACTCACCAGTCTCACCCTCCTTTTCCTTTCTATGTGTAAGAGAGATGACATAGTATAATTAAATGTACTGTGTAGAGGACTGGCATAGTGGTTAAGGTGTTTACCTCAAAGATACAAGGTAAAGGGTTTAATTCTTACCTTTAAAAGAGAAATTGGCTAGGCTTAAAATGGTCCACAATGGCAGCTAGCTTAGTACTTACCTATGAAATGTACTGGGGAGACTACTAATAATAGTCAGAAGAACCCCAAGGATGAGCTTGAGTAATAATCTGCTTATAAACCCTGCACACACCTCACATACCCCCCCACACACACTCACACACATGCAGCATATGCATGCATATGTGCCCACATGTGAAGAAGCACATTTACAAGCATAGGCAAAAACATGCCTGGTTGTGGGGACTCAAGTGTACAAACCTGTGTAAATGCACACACACACACACACACACACACACACACACACACACACACACACACATGCAACACACGCATGCATACGTGCCCACATGTGAAGAAACACATTTACATGCATGGGCAAAAACATGACTGGCTGTAAATGTGTAAATGCACACACACACACACACACACACACACACACACACACACACACACACACACACACACACACACACACACACACACACACACACATTCATATGCACATGCACAGCAGACATACAGATTATAACATCATTCAGCTTCAGCTGTAATTGAAGATCAGTGCAGCATGCTAATGCTTGTATCCGGTATATTAGCTGATGCTCATTCAGAGACCTGCCATTTCACATTTGTGGCCTGTCTTTCAAGTTAAATCCTGAGCAACACTCTCGGACAACATTGTCATACTTTTGAAACAAGCCATAAATCTGCTATAATAAACACTAGAGCCTCCCTTTCATTATCACTACCTTTTCTGTTTGGTTTCCTCTAACACAGAATCCAACCAAGAAGTCAAAAGGATTCACTTTTTGTTAACTTGGTACTGAACAGCCTACTAGCTAGGACCATATGGTCTCTCTTATACGCTGGGTAAATATACATATGTATTCTCACATATGTATATACTATCTTGCTTAGAAATGCTCCATTCTTTAAATGTCATGACTAGATGACAAATCATATACCTCATTGTTCACTGAACAGCTTAAAACAAGGCTGCCCTATCTGTGGTACAAAGCCTACGTTCCATATTCTGAGATGTTTCCTTGTGTCCTGCCAATCTAAACTAATGAAATAAATTTCATACCAGAGCTATAACTACTGATACATTTATCAAAACAACAGGTAAACGTCTGGTGAAGTTCAACTTGATTGTGAATAAACGTAAATATCTGTTATTATAATGAGCACCATAGTTAAAATGTGGAACTAATTTTATTTTTATTTTTTTCTACTGAAGTATATTATGTATGATTATTCAGAGAGTATAATGCTGAGCACAGTTTCTTCAATGTAAGTGCAGCTTATTTACTGGGAAAAATAAAGATAACTTTCAACTTAAAAAGAAAACAAGCAGATTTTTTCTTAACATACCCCTTGTTACTTAAAGTGCAGTTCTGTGTTGGCTAGTTCATTAGTAAAGTAGCTGAATGAAACTCACTATTGTTTACAGTTCATAGGCTTGGTATTACAGCCCTCGTCAAGTTGCTTTGCGCTCCCCAAAGATATCCAAAGTTAAGCTCCACATATTCCTTAGATAGCTCCACAGGACTTTTATTATTTCCCATAGCTGTTTCTGGTCAGGGTCTATCTACCAAGAGTTTCCACTCTTGGCCTCATAATCCTTCTCTGTGAGTGGCAAATGTCTCTAATATTGTGGATTTCCAGTCCATTTTTTTAGTAGCCATTCATGGTTCACTTTAGATTGTGTTATTCCAGGTCTTTTTTAATATGATAACATGTTGTCTATCCACATCACCATCAAATTCTTTCCATAGTCTACAGTGTATATACAGAATCTCTAATGATCCTCTTCACCGTGGGTCTATACTGAATGGAATGGGATGGGTTATAGGACTGTGGTAACCTGTTTACATTCTGTAAAATGAAATAGCTGCTGTGACAAACAAAAGGCCACACAATGTGGTATTTACAGAATCGCATGTGCATTTACCAAACTGAAGCTACATCCCAACCAATAATACTGTGAAGAAGTTAGTGTCCACTTAACTGCGAGACATTCTCATTCTGTGGCAGAGCAACTTGTCTCAGCCTTAGTTAGCTTCCTACAGAGGTAGAACAGTTAGCGTTTACCACCTACTTCTTAAGATAATACAGCTCATGACCTTACTTCACATCTATCAACATTACATATACGATGGATTAATAAAGTCAGAGGTGGCCAAGACTGGTTTTGAACATAAGACAGCTTTCAATTGGTTTAAAGCATCATCTGTTTCTATGGTCCACAGTATCTGGACAGGTGCCTTATCTATGGTAAGGTCTGTCAGGTGACAGTCTATGGCACTAAAGCTGTAAATTAATTTTTATAGTAGCCTGCTAGCCATGAAAATGCTTTCTTCTGTCATTTAGTACTGTGTACAGGCCAGTTTCTTTCAGCTCCTGTTTTATCTTTTTGTGGTCTAATTCCCCTTTCCCAATCATGTACCCTAAGTATCTCACTTCTGTTATATAAAGCTTACTTTTAACAGCATTATTAAAGAGTCTAGCAAGGGATGTACTTTGGATATATGTAGCTGTAGAGCCATAGTTAGGTGTTGTGGTATCCTGTGTAGCTCCTCAATGGCTCCTCAATGTGGCACCACCCCATTCCAAGTTGAAAAAAAATGCCCTCTCTTCTAAGTTAAGAAGCAAAAAAATGTAAAATACTACTCCAAGTTGCACAGCAAAAGAGGGATTTCTTTGCTACAAATCTAACAAGTGGCTTGCTTCATTCTAAATCCCACATATTCTGACCATAAAGTAGTATCAACATTCATTTCTGAATGCTGGTATTGCACTCAAACAAGTAGGGAGAACTGAAGAACTTCAGCCCTGACTGTAATTGCATTATAATGCTGATACCAAAACTGAATACCAATACAGAACTACCACTCCATCAGCATCTGTTGATTTTGCCCCTTGCCACCTTGCACCTGGGGAAGCTGCCCCTTCTCTCCAGCCTAGTTACACTTCTGTGTGACTCATAGTGTTCTGAAAAATAACTTTGTCATCCAGGTCCAGAGCTGAGTACCAGGTCCAGAGCTGAATACCTGGTCCAGAGCAGAATACCTGGTACAGATCTGAGTACCAGATGCAGAACTGAGTACCTGGTGCAGAGCTGAGTACCAGGTGCACAACTGAGTACATGATGGAGAGCTGAGTATCTACTTTGAAGTTTCAGAACTTTATCCATTAGCCTGTAAAAAGTGGCAAGAGTTCCATCAAGTCAAAAGTGTAAGACATTATAGAGAAAATGACCTCCAGGAGTGAAGAATGCTATCTGCTCTTTAGCTTCAGGCTGAGTTGGCACCATTTGGTTAACTCTAAGGTGGCCAAAAAAGTTGTTTTCTTTAGCATCTCTGTAAGTGTATCAACTCTGGATTTTGGATATGCATCAGATCTGGATAGCGCATGCAGTTTTTGGGAATTACTGCAAAATCTTATAGAGCTGCTTAGGTTATGGACCTATACAGCTGGACTGAGTCCTTCACTTTGAGACTCCACAATAACTCCTGGTTTAGGCACCTTTCTTATTCTTCACTTACTGCTTTTCTTTGGGATTCTGATATCCTTTATGATTTTAAGTTTACCTTCTTCCCTGGCAGAGTTTCAATATGATTCTACATTAAATGTGCTCTACCAGGTAGCTCAGAAAATAAACTCTTTATTTCTTAGTAAAAACTTTTCATTTCTTGTTTTGGGCCTTAAGAAATGTTTTATCTATTTCATCATCAGAAACAAGATTTTCAGATACCATATTAGTGGTATACAGACATTCTCCTTCCAGTTTGCCTTGCTTTGTAGTTCAGTTTGTTTAGTTTCTCTTTCACCTCAAAGGGTACTTGCCATCTTGTTAGGAATTTATTTTCAATAGGAAGAACTAATGTGAACACTTGCCCCCTGTTTTAAACTCTCTTAAGTCTGGAATTGACTTTATCATTCACTTCTGTTGCATCTTTTTGCCTTTGAATATATACTTTAATTAACAGCATAATAATGGCATAAGAATTTTTGATCTATCCCATAATTTTGTGAAGTATGCTACTGCACTATTATATTTTTGGTTTTCCCAAGTCTCCTTTACTATATCCAGGAAGCCTTGGGGACATGTACCACATGGTAACTCAACTGAGGTAAATCCTGTTGAAGCTTAGGATACCTTTCTTAAGGATGAAAGGAAGTAATTGATGCCAATTATTACCATCTTGTTTTGTGGCCTTCTTTAGCATAGATTTCAGGGTTTTATTAAAGTGATTGTCAAACTCAAAAGTTTGAGGGTGGTACACTGAAGTTCTTAATTATTTAATTTAAAACACTGATAAAGCTGCTGCATTTTCCTGGATGTACATGAGCTCACTGGTCCATTAATCATTCTTTGGGAATCCCTTCCCCTGGAGAAAAGTAATCTTAGTTATCTGGCTATTAGGTTAGTGCTGTTTTTTGCAAGACTACTCCTTCAAGAAACGTAATGGTATAGCTAATAATCACTGAAATGTATGCCATTACTGGATCTAACTGATTGCCCAAGAACATCCATGGCTATCCATTCAAATCGGACTTCAGTAATAAGCATATGTATCAGAAGACTTCTGAACCCATGATGTAATGCCATCTTTTGACATTTTGGAAAAGCAGCAAAAAAGTTCTTAGTGTCTTTAATTACCTCCTGACAATAAGACCTAGTTATAATTCTAGTTATCAATTTGTCCATTCTTAAGTACCCTTCCATAATATGACTATGCAACAGTTTTATCACAAGTGCTATCAGAGCTTTTGGAACTAACAGTTGGTGCAATATTTCAAGTTCTTTGTCTTTGTTTACCTTGTTAAGTGAGTCATTCCTCAATTTCAAAATGGGGGTATGGGATGGGGCCAATCTGCTTGTCATTTTCTCTCCATTTTTTTTCTGGGTCTGCTAAATGCATCATCCTTAAATACTGCTTTCTTAAAATGTTAATTCCATGTTTTCAAGCCAGAGTCAATTCCTTTAGCGACTCTTTGAATAGCCACCCCCATCTATTCTTATTACAGTATACAACATCAAGCACAAGCCACTAGCTTGTCCTGCTCTTATCCCATTAATCAACTTTTGTATCCCAAATAAATATCTCATATCTGAAGACAAACATCTCCTCACAACTTATATACCTTACAAAACCCCAGACCTAAGCCTTTTCTCTTTTCTCTGTGGCAAAACTATGGAACTCCCTTCCTTTAACTATCAAAACTGCTACTAACCTGCATTCCTTCAAAACCTCTATAAAAGAATACTTCAACAAAGCCAGAATTTGCTTTTCCTCAGGTAGACACCAAATGTTGGAGGTGTGATGGAGAAGAAAGAAGTAATTGGGAACATATTTTCTGGGAGTGCAGTGAGTTGGTGGACTTTAAGGACTCCCTGCGGGATGCACTGTCAGAGATGTTGGGTGGGCAGATTGGTGTGACTAGGGAGATGATTTTTTCTGAGCTATGATGCAAAATCTGAATTGCCTAGACATTGTAAGGCCTTTCTGTGTCTAATTATGGCAGCTTCCAAAAAAGCAATTACTAGAAAATGGAAATCAAAATCTAAACCAACAATATTGAAAATAGTGAATATGATAACAGAAATAAAACAATTGGAATTGAGATCTTTAGAAAAGGGTAGTAGCAAACCACATATGAAAAAAATGGGAATTGTGGGAACAATACATACAGGGGAGGAATGTGGTTTAAAATAAGGCAGAATTAAAATAAGTAATGTAATGTTTGACTGAAAATGATTGGGTAGATTATAAGTGATATATAATGACTGCAACTGGGAGTGTGACAGTATGGTTTGTGATGTAAAATGCTTGCATCTAGGATTGTGTCGGTGTGGTTTGTTTTCATTTATATAAATGTATGATTGCTTGTGTCATAAGTGATGGTTTAATAAGGATGTTTCTTGTTTAAAAAAGGCAGGAATTGAATAATTTATGTAATATTGCCTAGAAATATGATATATGGCAATATATGTGAAGTATAATGTTTGTAAACGTGAACTTGGTAATTAGCCCAGGCTGAGGTACTCTTATACCTTTTATACCTCTACTCTCTTTCCCCACTACTAATGTACCCTACCCTCCCATCCTTTACACATACTCCCCTGAGGTTACACTCATACCTTTTCCACATCTATTCCTACTATCTTCTATCACACCATACCCTTCTCTACTCATACTATCGTATGCCTTCACCAGTATAATCCATTACCATATTTCATGACTTCTAGAATATTAATAATCATTATGATAATCATCTATTATGTAAATAATGCTGCATCTTCTTATTATTAGGTTTTCCATATAATTTATGCTTGAACACTATGACTTTATTATGTCTGTTGAGTTTTCATTCTGACAAACTAATGTGTTGTTTTCATATTTGTGCTTGAATGTTATGACTTCATTATTTCTGTCTAGTTTTTCATTCTATTAATCATATGTATCTGGAGCTTTTCTCCCTGTGCCTCCACTGAAAATGGATACCTCATGACCCATAAACAAATGCCAAATAAATAAATAAATGAAGTTTACTAGGCGCGCGGGGGGGGGGTTGCTTATCTGTGAATCTGTCAGTTCAGGCACATTTTTTGCAGTGCAATAGTGTGAAGGAGAAGGTACAGCCTCTTCACTGGTGTTTCTTTTACTTTTCCTTTCTCTGCAAGACAGAACTCATGTCAGGGACTTTCTCCTGCTTTCGATTTTGACAGTTCCTTTATTTTTACCTCACTAACATCTATCTGTTTAATACCTGTATGCTGTGAGTCCTATTTTTGGCTAGATATCTATTTTTACTTTATAGATGGAAACCCAGGACTCTTCTCAGGTTCCCTTCCTTCTCTTAGGGGTCTCCCTCTCTATCACTACACAGACATCATTCATTATGTTGTTACCTGGACTGCTCTGACAAGGTTCTAGATCATGCATTATGAGTCCTTCCCTTTCAGTTTCTACACTGATATATTTTACTAACTTTACAATTGGAATTCTCTGGTAAGACTCATTAACAAGCTTGTGATAACACATAGGTTATTTTATACATTCCAGCCAAAGCCAGAGTCTAGTTCCTTTCAAAGCTCCTATATCCATTTCTTTCTCTTTCTCTTTATCAGGTCTGTGTATTTTTAACAGTGTCAGGCTGTTGCTGCCACCCCATTTTACTAGGGGTATATCAACGACTGCATTTTTAACAGTATTTCAGTCTGCTGTCCCCCTCCGCGCCATACATTTTTAACTAGAGGAATATTCTGGCCACAGGGTATCTAACTGTTTTTCATCTAACCATAATTCACAGTGTTTTACAATGTGGGAGGTTTTGTCCAGTTATGACATTGTGTGTTATATAAGGTACCAAAGCAAAAAGATGTGCTGCTTTACCCAAAAGTGTGTGAATTTATACAGGTGTTACAGGATGCTTCTTTCTATCTTCATGGGCACATATTACTTCCAACTTCCATCTTATAGGTTTACAGGTCAGTACTAGGCTAAATGCCCTTTCAGGCCATTTTAAGCCTAGCCAGTTACTCCATGTGAAAATCAAACCCTGCACCTTGTGTTTGTAAGGTAAACACCTTAATCATTATGCCAACCTCCCACCCTAAGCTTCCCTGAGTCCAGGATGCAGCAGTGAGAGCACCAAATCCTAACCACTAGACTACCAGGGACTCATGCCATTTGTTTTATGTTTACCAGCAACAAAAAATAACAGAAAACTCATGACCATCCTTTAAAAATGCACAAAATAAAGCAAAACTCCTTTGAATGATACAGTGATAATTAAAGAAAGAATTGTTTTCATAGGTTCATAGGTTGATACTAGGCTATCAGCCCTAGGGCCTCTACAAGCCTAGCCATAACAATTCTCTGGATATTTCTTCCCACAATATTTACTTCCCTGGACCCCTGTCTAGCAGAGCGACTGACATGATCCCCGGGGTCAATTTCCTATCAACCATCCAATCATCAAGGTTCCTTTTGAAGAGAGCCAAGGAGGCGCTCTGCTTGACATGTATAGGCAGTCTGTTCCAGATTATGGGGAGTCTCTGGGTCAGGAACCTAACCCTCCAGCATGTTTTGTTCATTGTGATGACAAGATTTAGATCCCTGGAGCATGTGGCTCTGAGGGATTGGGATTTCTTTAAGTGGAGCATGTCCAGCAGCTCAGGGTTTGACATGGCCTTGTATATTAAGCAGAGATCACCTCTGAGTAGACGATATGCACAGAGTATAACTAGAGTTTTTTTAGACTTATGCAGAGACTTCTTGAGAATGAATATGTGTAACAAATATACCAACATATATGTATATGTATATAAATGTATATATATATATATATAAATATATGTATATGTATATAAATGTATATATATATATATATACACACACACACACACACACACACACACACACACACACACACACACACACACACACAAAATTAACAACTAAACAAATTCATGATAAAATTGAGCTCATTGAAATATCAAAAAAAAGCTGCATTAATCTAAGGATAACAACCCTGCTGAACTCTAACCTTGTGTGTAGTAATATACTGTTTTTATGCAGAATTCTAAATGATGGTGATATGAGAAGTGATTTGTGCAAAGAATTAACTGAATTTTGTGACAAAATGGCTATTTGAAATAAGCACAATTTAATATGAATGGCTGAACTAAGGAGAGAAACAGTGGACCTGCATGAAAGCTTACACGTACAACAAATGTATTAATTTAAACACACACATATATATATATATATATATATATATATATATATATATATATATATATATATATATATATAGGTCCCTTACAAAATCCCAAATGCACAGAATCCCGACGCTCAAAATACCGAGACAAAAAGCCCGAAACCCTATATTACTGAAACGTTGAAAGCGAGAAAGTCAAAATTGCGAAACTAATACATACATACATACATACAGCACACACACAAACATACACACACCCTCCCCCCATAACCAAACAAACCACCCTACACTAAAGATAAAGGCTGTGCCCCCCACCCCCCTACTTTATTATTCTAACTCTGAGATCGCACAAACATACACAAGGCAAACTCACACCCACACATTACAGTCCCTCACACACACACACACACACACACACACACACACACACACACACACACACACACACACACACACACACAAACCACAGTCACAACACACACTTACACACACTAAAGCCCCTCACAAACACACTTACACACACATACTTACCTGAACCGCAACACCAGAAGTGCTAACTCAAAATTCCTTAACATCAGAATTTTGAATTTTGTGCTTCTGGTCTTTCAGTAAATGTGGGGTTTCGGGCTTTTCGTTTTGGTATTTTGGATGTCGGGATTCTGTACGTTTGGGACCCATATATATATATATATATATATATATATATATATATATATATATATGTATGTGTGTGTCTACTCCAAATCATCGAAGTTGCAGAACATCAAACCTTATATGGTTGAAGACCAGATGATCAATGTTTTACAACATCGAACAATCTGAATGGAGATCGCTGTACTGCACAGAATGGGAAATTTACCATTTTCCTTACTGTAGCGTGATCTCGGAGTTGGTATATTTAAGCAGCATGAGGTATGGTGGGTGCAGGGGGGGATCAGCCCCCCCCAAAAAAAAAACATAAAAGAAGATGTTTTCTTTTTAATTTTTTTTTTATTTAATGTTCAATGTTGCAGAATTTCAATCATCTGGTCTTCAGTCATATGATGTTCAATGTTCTGCAGCTTTGATCATTTGAAGTAGACCTATATATATATATATATATATATATATATATATATATATATATATATATATAGTTATTACTAGGCTGTCAAACCATTTATATTTTTCAAAAAGATTTATAAACTCTAACAGGTTGGTTTTGCTGAAGTCCTTGAATGTAAATGGATTTCTGGGATTAGGGAGGCTAGTCTAAGAGGAAAAGGTGTTTATGTTTTCATGAAGATTGATTGACTGTACTCTGCATCAATTTTACTGTGGCATCTATCTCCAGTTCATGGCTGAAAAGGGTGTAGTCCACCTACTCGTATACCCAAATAGTACCTTAATTATTTATTCATTAATTTATTTTCTAACTAAATAATTTGATATAATCAGGGAAGGGAATACTTGTGAGTCTGGATAGAGGAAAGGGGAAGAGGTTAAGACAAGGTGTAGGAGGTTTGGGCCTCTAATAAGGAGGGTAACAGTTTGGTCCAGGGACATGGAGTCAATAATGCCAAAATGAGCATAGACGTAACAGCTATTTGATGCATAAGAAGGCTAGCTGCTACATGGATAATCAAAATTCCCTAATAAAAAGGAGTTTGGTTTCACTTTCAGCATAGACAAGTTTTAGGTATTCAAAATCCACAGAGGGAGCCTTATAATCACCAATAACGTAACATCTTGCTTTGTTGAGAGTAACATGGACCTGTACTAAATCAAGACTAGGGTTATTTGTAATTACATGCATAGCTGTGAGAGAAGTAATAGATATGGGGAAGCACCCACTCTAATCTTGGTCCTGAACAATTGCTAAAGCAGGGAACTGCAGAACAGGAGTATTTCTGTAATTGGAACCAGGTTTCAATAGCCGCATAGATATGTATGTCCTCGTGGTAAAGAAAAGTTTCCAAATTAGATTTTTGTCCTCTGAGGCTTCTAGTATTGAGCATACCAACCCTAACAACTACAAGATTTGAATCTGTTAGTCTGGAATATCTGGTACATTTCACTTTGCCTGAAAAAGGCACCCTGGGGTGATAAAGTTTTAGCTAATATGAAAGTCCTCCAAGGACAGATGCTGTTTGTTCCTAGTGAAGTAGGAAGTCTATCTACCATGTTGGTCTAGGCTCTCAAGAAATAGATTCCCTTAGAAGGACATTAACATAGCAAACAATCAAGGCCCATGGTGGTCGAGCTTTATTTAAGCATCATTCTAGTTGAAGGCAGAATAATGCTCATGACAAAAGATTTACCCTCCTTAAGAACAAATGACGAGTGATAGAACATGCCTGTCTACATCTCCTCCAAGGTGGATCACCTGAGATCATTCACCCCAGTATGAGTAGCAATAAGGCCATACATACATATTTTGGATGCTTCAGAGCCTGGATGGCCCTGGCAATGTCCCAAATACTATCACCTAGTGTCTTCAGTGTGTAATTCCTTAATCCGTCTACATTAGAGACCCACGGGATATATGTAGATGACCCCATATGGATTCCAGTGTTTCAGATAGATGGCCTCTGAATGACCATGACTTTTTACTTTTGTTTTTTAAGTCTTTATTGGTACATTCAGGCCAATAAAACCATATCACACACCCCACTAATTATATATACCAACTCTGAGTTCACACTACAATGGGGAAAAGGCAGATTTCCTTATCACTACATTACCATTAATTTCATACTTCTAGTCGTTTCCTGTAGGCTAACTATGATCATTTGAGGATATTTTATGTGATCATATGGCCTTTTGATGAATAGCACATTCGCTAATATGTGTTTGTTGATAAACATAGACCTATCTAAGGCAAGGAGATACTTTCAAGTTTACTATGACAGGTGGAGATGGAAGGTTCGGATGCTTCATTGCAATTTTGGGCTGAATGTTTTGAGGGTCAGGGGGAGCTTTGGCAATGGCTGGATTGATGATAAAAGTTATGGACTTATAGAAGGGGGTAGGATAGAGATGTTCTGAAAACTAGAGTAATCACTAATGATGAGAATTTTAAGAAGGGAATTATTCCTGTTTGAAAAGTTGTGTCGGGTGAAGTAATTCATTAATTGTGATAGGCCAAGGTTTATTTTATTTTATTTGCTTTTTCTTATAAGTTCATAGGTAGCTACTAGGCTATCTGCAGAGGGTATTTATAAGCCTAGCCAGAGTGTGTCGGCTTTCGCCGCCCCATTGATTAATTAACTGAGCCTCTGTCAAGCAAAGCCAATGAAGTGATCTCAGGGGTGTATTTTCTGTTACCCATCCACTCGTCAAGGCTTCTCTTGAAGAGTGTTAGTGAGGGGCTCTGCCTAATGTAGTTAGGAATTTTGTTCCAAAGCATGGGGAGTCTCTGTGACAGGAATCTATCCCTCCATCATGTTCTATTTATTGTTGCGGCGAGGTTTAGCTCACTAGAGCGCGTGGCTCGCAGTGACTTGGATTTCTTTAGGTGGAGCATGTCCATCAATTCTGAGTTGGATATGGCTTTGTAAGTCAGGCAGAGATCACCTCTGAGTAAGCGATATGCCACTGAGTACAGCCAGAGTTTTTTCAGTTGGGCTGCATAGGGCATATGTTTGAGGTCAGTAATCCCCTTGGTGAGGTGCTTTTTTCCAGCTGTTAGAAGTGTCTTGTAAGGTACATCCCAAATGGGGCATTGTACTCTGTGATGGGTCTGATGAGTGACGAGTAGAGGGGCACTATAACCTCTTTATTTCTAGATGCAAACCCCTTGGTAATTAGATGGGCCACATAGAAGGATTTCCTAACTACTTTGGCAATATGATTGTCAAAGGAGAGATTACTATCTACCTGGGTCCCCAGATCTCTTATTACCTCTTCTGTATTCAGGGGGCTGCTACCTATGTGGTAATTCGTGGGTGTTTTGTTTTTCCCAAACAAGATAACTATGCATTTTTTGGCATTTAGCTTGAGGCCATGACTTTAACACCAGGTGTCTGTCTCAGTAAGGCCTTTTTGATGGATGTCCGTGTCAGCCGGAGAGTCAATTATGGCTCCCAGTTTGCAGTCATCGGTGAACTTGGTTAGCCATAGTCCTCCTGTGTTTGCCTGTACTTCTGAGAAATATATGCAGAACAGTAGGGGACCCAGAACTGAGCCTTGTGGGACACCACTTGTGACTGGTTTAGAGTCGGACCTGGATCCCGCTATTCTTGCCGTGTGAGTTCTGTCTGTAAGCCAGTTGGCAACCCATCTTGTGACGTAGGGGTTTATGTTCAGGCTGGTGAGTTTTTCTATAATACCCGAGTGAGGAATCGTGTCAAACGCCTTGGCAAGATCAAGGTAGGCTGTGTGAACCACCTTTCCCTCATCTATGGCTTGGTGACTGTCTCGAAGAAGTGAACCAGGTTTAGTAGGCATAATCTGCCCTTAACAAAGTTGAACTGGGTCGGGTCAAGTGTTTGGAGGTTCCCAATATCTTTGTTAATGAGTTCCATGATGATGCACTCCATAGCCTTGCAGACCAGGCTAGTCAGGCTTATGGGGCGATAGTTACCAGGGTCAGTTGTGGCCCCTCCTTTGTGGAGCGGAATAACTGTTGCTGTGTACCATTCTATGGGCATGTAGCCTATGGAGAGGCTGAGGTTGAACAGCGTGTTTAGGTGGGGGGGTTAGTTCTTTCTGTAGTTCATGCAAGATGCAGCCTGGGACACCATCTGGCCCCATTAATGCTGTGTTTTTGGCATTTGAAAGGGCTGTTTTCACCTGTGCTTCTGTGATTTCTGGGACACTACACTTTTCCGGTATTGTTGTGGGCCCTTTTGAAGGTGAGAGGGAGGTGAAGTTTACACTGAATCTATCTGCTAGGATGTTGGCAATATCAGTAGGTTCAGTATATCTTGTGCTATTTTGCACTAGTTCAGAGCATATCTGCGTTTTGCCACTTAGATTCTTGACATAGCTAAAGAAGGCTTTGTGGTTATCTTCAAATCCTTGGCTATTTTTCTTTCAAAGTTAGCCTTGGATGATTTTATGAGGGACCTTAGTTTCTTACTGATACTGATCAGGGATGTCTTTCCTTCTTGGGATATGCTTTTTTTCTGAACTAGTTTCCTCCTTCTGTTGTATAACCTGTTTATGGCAGGGGTCCACCAGACTGGTTTCCTTCTCTTAGGGGAGAGAGTCTTGGTTTTGTTAGGGATGGCATGATCCATGCATCCTTGTAGGTGCTCATAGAGTGCAATTGTAAAGGATTCTGCATCTTGGGCAGTGTTATCCTTTAGCATGGGGGCTGTGAAACTTACCACCTCTGCGTTAAGTAAGGTGACGTTTGCTTTAGAAATGTTTTTCACTGTGGTTCCTTGGTTGGGGGTGGTGGTGGGGTGTGGACATCCAGGGTGATTAGTTTATGGTCTCATCTAACCAGTGACTGGTTGACCTCCAGTACGGAACACCTGTCGCCCATGTTGGTGATGACCAGGTCCAATATGTTGTGGCTTCTGGTAGGGGAGTTTACCAGCTGATCCAGGGCATTTGAGTTGATAAATTCCAGGAAGCGCTGAGCCTGGGCATTTGTACTCAAGTAGTTTTCCCAGTTAATGGTAGGGTAATTGAAATCACCCAATAATAGGGTGTTCGGTAGGACCTTCATGTTTTCCAGTGTCTCCAGAAAGGCGGAGTGGTGGTTCTGAGTCATGGAGGGTGATCTGTAGCAGGCCACAATTTGCATTGCAGATTTGCCTGATGTTAGTTGCACATGGATGATCTCAGAGGTATCATGCTGCGCCACTAACCTGGAGGTGTGAGTATCCTTGATGAATATGGATACACCCCCTCCTTTTGTGTTTGGGTCCATGTTCTGTGGCCAAAATGTGTGGTATGAGTTGTAGCCCAGTAGTGCTGGAGTGCTCTCTGGAGCCTTGAACCAGGTTTCTGTTACTGCACAGATGTCGACTTTCTCCATACTTAAGAGTGCTTTGAGTGCATGCGTTTTGAGATTTAAACTCCTGGCATTGAGTAGCATAACCCTCATTTTTTTACTTGTGCTGTTTACAGTAGTGTGTTTGAATTTTGAGCCTTGCCGAAAAAAGGCACTATGGGGGCAGCAAGAGCCTTGGCTAGTATTCAGAAGCCTAGGGGTGACAGGTGCTAGCCGTCTCTTGTGAAGCAACGCGGCTTGTCGAGCATGTCATCCCAGGCTGACAGACACTGGATCCCCTTTGAATGACACCAGAAGCTTGGCCAATTTTTAAAATTTATCATTTTTTCTTTATACTGAGGTATCATTCTTGGTGAGGGCAGGATGCTACCCAGGGTCAGGGTCATACCTACCTGAGCTACATGATCAGAGAATTCTTCCATGTCTCTTTTCATGTAGTCCAGGGAGGTACTTCTCAGGTCATTCACACCAACATGAACAATGACAGAGTCATATTTGTACTTGTTCTGGAGTGACCTGAGTGCTTGTATTATGTGGCGATTTCTGGCTCCTGATAGGCAGCTAACAGTAACCTTCTCCTTGTCCAGCCTAGTGAGTGGGGCATCAGTGTGCCTGACTATTGAGTCACCTATTACTAGTGTGTTAGGTATGTTATTTCGCCTTAAGGGCTGTGATTGTGAGGCACATTGATTTTGTGTTTTATGTGTTGTCTGGTTTGTGATGGGAGGTGCAGGTTTTGTGGGTGTCTGCTTTGGAGCTCTCTGATGCTTTTGCAGGTTTTTATTTAGAGCCTCCAAGTATGATTTTGTGTATTTATGTGTATTTTTTGCCAGTGCTGGTTTAGTAGGTCTATGTGAGGCTGGAGGTGTGGTGCAAGTGTTAACCTTCTCCTCATGACTGTCTGTTCCAGTCTTGGGTGGAGAGACCTTAGCCTCCAGTTTGGGTGTATAATTGTATCTCTCGCATATGTTAGTGTTTTTTTGGTAGGAGGAGAGGGCTGTCCATGTACATGAGGCAGTTGTAACATTGCCTCAGGATACCCACATCCCACAATCACTGAAATCTATTTGAATGCAAACCCATTTAAAACACAACTAAAACGTTACCTATCAAATTGATGGATCTGCACCTGTTTATCTCCAGGTTTACTAGGTTTGTCTGACTGAGTTAAGTCAAAAACCCCTTTTCAGTGGTGGCCCAGGGAGAAAAGCTTCAACATACTGCAAACATTTTTAAACAGGCATTCATTAATTGCATGAACAGACATTAAGTAATATACATTAACAATTACACATACATTTGCTAATTAGATTACATTCATATGAAATACATGCAACTATTACAAAAGGTACTTATGCATTTAGTACATATGAAGAGTTGTATTAGTGGATTTGTCAAATAGATAATAGAGCTTATGATTAGGGCATAGAAATTCAAAGAAATGGAAGTAAGGGAAGGAAATTGGTAGTACAGAAAATGTCACTATTGTATTTAAGAGGTGGATTATTAAGCAGGATATTAAGCAGGTTCAGAGACAATTATATATGGCTATCAGAAGTTTTATGTTAGAAGTAAATGGGGTGGGGCATGAGCAGTGTCACACAAACTATGTATATGGACAGGAATTGCTAGTAAAACTTCACAAGTATTGGTTAACACTGGTTGTGGGACATAGGATTCTGAGTGAAGAGAAATGATTTGACAATATGGCAAGCCAGGATTACAGTGGCATATTTTCTGGAGATAAACAGGTGCAGATCCATCGATTTGATAGGTAAAGTTTTAATTGTGTTTTAAATGGGTTTGCATTCAAATGGATTTCAGTGGTTGTGGGATGTGGTTCCGTAGTTTAACTACACCACTTGAATATAGAGAGTCACCTGTAGTATTAGATAATTTGGTTATAATGATTAGTGATTTTTCTCTCTACTGTAAAATTCTATTGGATGAGTATTATTGCATTAAGTTTTAAAGGGCTGGGCAATTTTTCTCTTATAGATTAGTCTGTGTATTGTGATGTGGTAGTTCTAACCAGTTAATTCTCTCAGTGGTAGGTAGTGGTGTGCTCTGTTGTTATATTTTATCAGAACATTGTTCATTGTTGTAGTTTGGACAGTTGTGAATTTACTGAAGACTGAGGCAGCATACAGGAGAAATGGCAATAAGAAAGTAGACTCTATAAATCTTTGGTTTATGTCTGTGACATAGGTTTTTATACTGTATAATATACCTAGTTTATGAT
Source organism: Protopterus annectens (assembly GCF_019279795.1). Classification (NCBI taxonomy): domain Eukaryota; kingdom Metazoa; phylum Chordata; order Ceratodontiformes; family Protopteridae; genus Protopterus; species Protopterus annectens. Next base: position 1,062,262,940 of record NC_056725.1, on the reverse strand, counting down.
CATTTTTTAACCACATATGATACATGGTGGTCTCAAGTTTCAGCTGCGATAACAGTCATTTGTGTGGTTTACTTGTACTGTCACGGTGTTGGCAGAGATGATAGTGAATAATGATGTTTTGGTACAGATATGTTTTGGTGTAAACAGCAATAATTTAATTTAGGGGGGTTTAGAAGTAGTGAATTATTTAGCCATGTTTCAATCAATAAAAGGATTGTTGTGTAGTGCCTTTGACTTTATAAAGATATTTGGCATAGCAGGTTAGGGTCAAGTCATCAGTGTATTGAACTATGGTAGCATTTTTCTGTAACAGTGCAGAAGTCATTGATGAATATGTTGAAAGGTATGGGGCCTAATGTAGATCATTCTGATCCAAAAAACACAGAAGCCAGTAGGACAGAGCATATACTTAAAAGAAAATGACAGATGAAGGAGACCACGGTGGCACAGCAAACCAGAAATTTATTAAACCATTGAGCTCTTTCATCCCGGTGTAATGGACTTCATCAGAATAAAATTCAAGAGCACACATCTGCTTATATATTAAAAGATCATTGCATGCTTACACTCCCTTATCCATCAGATTGCAAGTTCCCTAAAACACCTACCAAGGTAAAAATTAACCTAGTCCTTACTACTACAAATTTCTACTATCATAAATGCTTAATTAAAATTGTATATATACACACATGCATTTATCAATAAAATGCCCTGTCAAACATTTAATAAATATAAATATACATATAAAAACTTACCTAACTGATGTGCATTCAATAATTTACCTGAATAAATACATACAAAATTATTATAGCAAAAAATTGGCTTTCAATTTCAAAATACTACTCAGAGAGACGTGTTCATTTGAACTGGGGGGGGGGTTACCATGGCATTTGTACACAGACTCCATTGTAGTTCTAAATATTCTAAATAATCTGCTTCTGGTCCCCCAGGACCCAAATCACATTGATCAACAATACGAAACTTAAAAAAAATGTCCTTTGTTTTCCAAGGTGTGTTTAAAAAAGGGCATTATTCAAATCCATTTTTCTAATTTCATACAAATGTTGATATATTCTATCTTTCAAACCCTTTTAGTCTTCCCTATGTAAAATCCATCACATAGCTGATGCTTAGCAATGTATACCACAGCTTTGGAGAAACAATAAAACTTATTTGGAATGTTGATGTCCATGTACCCCTTAATATTTACACTATTACACACTAAGATATTTTTGCATTGAGCACAGGCCCCACGCTTAAGTATTTTCCCTGTTTCACTCACCCTTTCTAACATTTGTTTAAAACTACTTTCTTTCTTATATACTATATTTGGTTTGTCTCCTACTACTTGTAAATGATTCAGATCAACCCTAAAAGATCCCAGTTGACTCTAAGTATCTTACTGATGGAATAAAAGTCCTGATTAGGGACATCAATAGCTTGACCAGTCACCTTCTTGGTTAATGACTACACTGTTGATACAAAGTGGGTATGGAATTGGTTTTGATTATGGTATCATTTTGTTTCTGTGTGTTTGGTGTCGGCTGTGTAGTTTGTCCTAGATTTAACAGTTTATTGACAGAGGCCCAGAACAGTTTTGGATTATTGATGTGATGTTTTAATTGGTTGATTAACAGATTTTCTTATCTTTGGTGGTATGTTGTTTTGCTAGGTTTCTTAGTTTGCCTGTATGCTAGTAAACTAAAAGTTGTTTTATTATTTGTCAACACTTTCCAGGCTTTGTCTCTTAGTTTCATGAGTTGTTTAGTTGCTAGGGATAGCCATGAGGCAGGACTGGCTTTGACTGTTTTTATTCTGAGTGGGGGTAATGTGTTTAGAACACTTAGGAAAATTCTATTGAACTCAGAGACAGCATCAGCTATGGGAAGAGTCTTTAGTGGCTCCCATTAAAAGAGTTGTAGTGTATTAATAAAGGTGGGCTTCAAGAAAAGTACAAAGTTTTCTTACCACACTGTAATGATGGGTTTTGACACTTTGTTGCCTTATGGAGTGTAGATTGGTAAGTGATCACTTTGGTTGTTTGTTAGAGTACCATGAGATGATATTTTATTTGGAAAGGATGTTAGGATCCAGTCAATAGTTGATGTCTGGCTGTGACATTGTTATATCTAGTTGTTGCGGTTGTAACTTGGATGAACTTATACAGATGTATATTATTGGCTGGAATTTTTAGATTGTACTGTTTGCCAGTCTATATTAACATCACTCAGAATTATTGTTTCATATAGCACACTGATGGATTGATTTATTTTTACAGGATAGTTTGATACAGGGGGTGATTAGCCAGCATTATTGCAATTTTTATCTAATCCACACCCCCTAATTCCAACAATCTTCAGAATCCTGAAGGTTCAGAAAAATATCAGGGCTCCCTTCAGACCTATAGTGGCTGGCCAAGCCTCTAAAACTTATCCCCTAGCTATTCATTTGGCCAAGTCTTTAAAGATATTTACAACAGCAATGATTAAGGATCCATGGGATTTTTTTAGGAAAACTGAATCCCAATTTATTTAATGCAAACATTTTGTTTATGCTTGATATAATTGTCCTGTTTCCATGTATTCCGTATGAGGAAGGAAGGAATGAAATATTCTGAGGAAGTCTTACTTAGTGTTTCTAATTTGAAGATACAACAAATACAGTTTTTAATAGAATTAACAGAGTTAATTCTCAGCAAAACTTTATTTCATTTGAGGGGAAATGCTTTGAAAAGGTGAGGGGTGGGAGTAGAGCAGCCTGTGCCCCCATATTCACCAATATGCTTATGTGGGCCTGGAAAAAGAAATATGTTTGGCCATCTGTAAATGCCAAATGCTGCAAACGCTATGCCCAGTTTTTGGATCACACTTTTTTATGGCAGAACACCATTAACAAGAGATTTGCCTACCAATTTAATCAAAATATTTTAAGTTTTTTAGGTGTTGAATTAAAAAGACTTATAAAGACTATAACTCCAAAATTTATATAAAATCTATATTTTCAAACTGTTATTTACATTTCTTTTTTTAAAGACATTTTTTATTAATTTAACATATTTACAATATATATACACAGAAAAGAAGAAACTCAACATATGTTATACAGTGTTAGGAATACATTGAATCAAGAAGGCAATCTTATACAATTAACACATGAAGAGTCTTCTTATTTCAATAGCAACATTTCAAGGCTATTCCAACTAGTAAAAGTCTCTGTATGATTCACAGATCTTATTCTGATCACTTATTTTTCAGTTTTACATAGCAGTTCTGCTAAAATAAAAAATTAATTGAATGTAGAAACTGAGTTTGATTTCTGGGTTATTGCAAAAACTTTATTAGCTACTGACAATAAACTCCAGAAATATTTTGTTTGGCTTTTATAGATAAAGGAAGTAGATTATTCATTAGTATTATTGATCTAGCTAAAGAACAATTATCAGAACATAACCTCTTAAAAAACTTACTTATCTCTTCCCAATACACATTGCATTTGTCACAATCCAGAAGCATGTGCATCCAATCAGCTTTTACAACTTTACTACATCTCCAACAAACTGAAGAAGTAAATGTAGACATTTTATAGTGAGTAACAAACAATCTGTGTATCTATTTCCACATAAAAAACTTTCTAGTATAAACATGAAGAAGTTTGACTAATCGATTTAAGTAACAAAGTTTTATTTTTACTATCTATTGTGTCATTCAATCACCCCCATCTAAAAAGTTCCAGAATTTATATCAAAAATTATTATCATTATTGTTTATAATTAACATATAACTTGGACGAGCTTCCTTTTTAGGTCAATTTACCTTCAATGATAACATTCATATATTCATATAATGGGGGAATAGTGCTCTGTTCCTCTTCACTCATATTATCTACAAATTCATTTAATTACTTAATGATATATAATATTAACTGGTTAACAGATTAATCCAACTTATAATCTTTTATTAAATATTCAGACCATAATACTAAATACTAATCCATTCCTTTTTAATAAATGAATTTTAGACATTTTCTGTTTCCTTAAATCTAGATGTGTGTGAAGTGGGAAAGCACAACAATTTCTATTTTGATATTAATGGACTTTTAAAAACATATTTCTTAACTGTTTTAAGAACTGATTTCATGTATGCAGAGTCTAAAGACTAAAATGAATTCCTTTTAAAGTAAATGTTATTAACCAAATGGAAGGATTGTTACATATTTCTAATTAATCATATTTGATAAATGTATAAACAATTAGTATAATCTGCTCCTGAATAGTTTTCAATTGACTAGTGCAGGTTGAGTCTATCCAGGGTATAATACAGTTAAAATGTGAAGCAACAGAATAATATTCTACATCTGGGAAGCTAATGCCATCGTACTCCTGTAATTTTATATGATTTCTATAAGCAATTCTCTGCTTTTAGGATACCATAAGAATGAAGTTAACATTTTTTCCATTTTCATAAAAAAATTTTGTCATGTATTAAAGCTATTGAATGCAATATTTTATATATATATATATATATATATATATATATATATATATATATATATATATATATATATATATATTCTTTGATAATAGTACTAACCTATCGACAAAAGTAAAAAATAACATTCATTCCATCTTTAATAAGAAGTAACACTTCTTCAACTATTTTTTTCAAAATTATTATTAGTCTTACTCACATCTTGATAGATTTTTGTTCCTAAACATTTTAGTTCTTTTTCTTCCCAATTATATTTATATTTTAAACTTACTGCCTAATAAATGATTTAACACTAAAGTTTCAGTTTTATTATTATTAAATTTCAGCAGCAATACTTCTTGAAACTTTTCAATTTCTTCATCTAGTTCTTCAATTGAATAATTTAAATCTCCTATAGTTAGTAAAATATCATCTACAAAAAGCTGTATTTTAGATTGACAGTCCTTGATAATTGAGAATCCATCAATTTTTCATGCTTCTTATACTATTAGTCAAGGGTTTGATAGCTAATGCAAATAGTACAGGGAACAAGGGACACCCTTGATTTTTGCCTCTGTTTAAAGTGAATCCTTAAGAAATGTAAGATCCAATTTTAACATATGCTTTGAAGTCTGTCTACAGTTTTTTTAATATTTCAGTAAACTGTTCTAGAAATGTAAACTCTTCTAAACTTTTAAACAAGTAGTTTCAATCTACAGAGTCCAAAGCTCTCTTGATATCTAAGCTAATTAGGGCTATTTTTTCTTCATCCCTTTTGCTAAATCTAAAATAGTTACTACAATTGTTATATTATCATATGTTAATCTATTGACTATAAATCCTGTTTGATCTTTATCAATTAATTTATCTTCTATATCACTTAATCTTGTAGTAAAGATGGAAGTAAATATTTTATAGTCTACATTTAACAGGGAAATAGATCTATATGAGGAAACTAACTTATTCTTTCCTTGTTTATGTATAGGTGATACTGAAGAAAATTTCCATTAGGGAGGAATTATTTTGTCACTCTGAATTATCCTAAAAATGTCACTCAGTAATTCTAAAATATTTAATGAATACAGACTATATAATTCCATACTTAA